>NW_024541219.1:0-3195 GCF_016647625.1 Suillus subalutaceus
ACCTAGGTATTCCATCCTCCCATGTCCTGCCTATGTCTGGTCCGACGCCTAGGTATTCTGTCCTCCCATGTCGCTACTCATCAGTTGCAGGTCTTATTACATGTATCCTCGTGTTCCGCAGTGCAGCATGTTTTATTACCTGTTGCTACATTGTGCCCTCACAAGTGTCGCTGTCTTCTTACTTGAGGGTCTTATATGTTGATCAGAATACAATGACTATCACAATTGTATTCTTTAAGACTAAGGTGCCAGCTCCTCAAGTTCACGGTCAACGGATTTTCTACTTCTCGTTGATAACGTGGTGTTCGTGGGTGGCCAAAGGGTAATAAATTACTTCTTTGCTAGATCACTTCTTGATAGTAAAGGAGTATATATATTTTGTCAGGTTAACTTAAACCTAGTAGGTAATATGGACCTCTCTGAACTGAATGTGACTCGAATACTAAGACGATGATTAAACAATAGATTATTGTATAGGCGATCCCTGTAAGATAGTATACAATCAATCTAGACTAAAAATATGATTGTTTTCAAAGGCAACTTAGGCCTTCACTTTCTTCGTGATCTCACAGTGTTGAGACAGAAAGTGGGAAAACTCCTGACTTCAAATTCCTACGTTCCCACACGGTTTGGGAAAAGAATGGAAGGGGAAAAACTTAATATATTATGTGAGAATGGAGTCCTTATATACATTTTAGAAACCATCCTTACTAAGCAATGAGTCATCACTGGATTGGTAAGATTATGCTTACAAACCAAGCCTTTTGGTGTGCTGAATCAGCTGCTTACTAAAGTACATGAGTAAAATATTACAAAGCACTGTAAAATATTACAAAGCATGATGAATCATGACAAAACATGATGAGTCATGGAAAGTCCTTACAAATCAGAATATTACCAGTCACATGACATGCTTACAAACATATCTGAATGGCTCACTGATGTAATCAAGTGGCTGAATAAACATAAACAAATAATGGAAAGAGACAGAAACTAATGGAAACTACAAATACAACTAAATAAATAGAAACAAAGCTTACATAAGTGAGAAGTATATCCTTTGTACACTCCTCTACTCATCTCCTTTTATACTGCTATTCGTATATGTCATGGTATGAACTCCATACCATGCATGACATCGCTACTATTCTCGCCTACGCTTTCCTGAACTTTTACGCAGTATGATAAAATGACCTCGCACATACAGTACAGTACTTCCCTTCCCCGGACCTTTGCTGGTGTCGGAGTCACTTTAGTCGCTATATCCTAGTCTTGGTGCAATCGATTCCGCTCTTGCCAATCTCTCTGATCACGTGTCGCTTGACTTGTTTTAAGTGCGCGTCACTAAAGTTCCCTCTTAAGTTTGACTTTCGCAACGTCGGGATCACTGTCGGTAGTCGAGCTATAATCTAGTCGCTATCAGGCATTTCACTTGCACTGTCTTACCTTACTCCTCGCTTTCGCTTCCTTTGATTTCTTCTCGCTGTTGCTAGTCGACGTCACATAGTGCTATCACATAAAACAACTTGGATAGCGCTTCGCACTTATACGCACGTTTCTCTGTCAGAACTCCCTTGTCGCTAGTCACTGATCGCTACAGTGCTACTCATCAGTTGTTTTGGGTCTTAGGTCGCTATAGGTTATTAGTCCTTCGCGCTATCACTACCCTTGCATATTAGAAGGGAGTTGCTTCAATAGCAGTCCTCTTGGGTCAATACTACACTCGCGCCTATTTGGATAAGTAGCGCTAGTTTCTAACCAGCCTAGTCGCTATTTCTCTTTCACAACTGGAGCCCACCACGAGGGGGCCATTTGAAGCTGGAAGGCACACCGCCTAGACCTACCAAGACCTGAAAACCTCACGACCTTAGCACATTTCACAAGAAGATTTTTTCTACTCAGTAATAGATTCCACCAATGAAGAAGTCGAGCGCGCTGCATTCAACTCGCGATCCCGCTCATCTTCCAAGCTACTGTTATCCGCCATCTTACCCCCGACTTTAAAGAAGAGGAAGAACCCCTTGGACAATTAACTCACATTACCTTCCTCCCTCGAGTTCCATTCGTTACTGTAGACACTCCCTCCACCGCAATCATCACTCACCCCCTCTACTCCGTCTCGCGATGAGTCACCTGAAAGGCAGAACCTTTCATACCCGCCTCCTTCATACCTAGCTCTATCTCGTCTCTGCAAAGCGACCAAGCACTCCTCCCGCCATCCATACCCGACCCCGTTATTCATACCCACATCTTCCTCGACAGCACCATTTACTTACCGCCCTTCCTCCAGTCGTACAACCCGCTCTTTTACTCAACCCACTCAACCTGTCCAACCCGCGTGAAAAACACAACCTGACTAGGCACTTGTTAAGGTACTCAGCCAGTATATGTCTAATGCTCTGCCTATGCTGCTATACTTGCAACAAAGATGCAAGAACATTTGACCCGAGGGAAAAGCTACTAAGAACAACTTAAGATCAAAAGACCCGAAAGAGCGCTAAAGCGCGGGAATAGCGCGTCGCAAGATAGAGTGCTAATGCGTGGGAAAGAGCGGAAGTCAAGAAAGCGGACACTGAGTCAAAGGAAGGTAATGGATAGCGAGAGAGATCAAGGGTATTGATTGCAAGGGTAAGGAAAGTCAAATAGGGGCCATAGAGTGCAACTAAAGGGTGACTACTTCTAAGTAAAACCTAAGGGAAAGGAAATACAGTTGAAGAGAAGTAATGTCGAAGTAGTCACCATAGGCTTCTTATACTAGTAAACTATACCATCTCGGACTCGGAAGGGATAGGATATACATGTAATAAGACTGTAGCATACAACTCGAGGCAAGGCAAATTACATACCAATGAGGTAGGATGGACAATGGATGGATTCCGACATTTCGGGTGATTCCTAGAGCGCGAGAACAGCGCGCTGGACTAGCGCTAGGCGTGGGAACAAGCGCTAGATAGAGTGGACAAGCGCTAGGTAGAGTGGACATGCACTAATGCTCCTATAGACACATTGCTGGTAGTTCTGATAGTGCTATAAGCGCGGGAATAGCGTCGGATAAGTCGCGGGAGCATGAATAGCGCTGCGGGAATGTGCGCGCATAGTGTGGGAAAGTGCGGAATAGTGTCGGACAAGGGTTATGGCTGAGACAAGTGAAGATTGCTGATAGGGGAGTAGTGAATAATGTGAGGGATATCTTTG
>NW_024541220.1:0-3156 GCF_016647625.1 Suillus subalutaceus
GGCGTGTCAATTGCCGGGGTGTCAGACTTGGAGGTTCTAACATTCCGACGTCCTCGGAGTGAAGTGGGTGGGCATCATCAACGTTTATGTGTTGGGCGGTATCATTGCAGTCCCCAGCGTGAGCAAGGTCAGCAGAAAGTACTTGTGGGTCTGATTTTTCACCTCGCGGCTTCATAAGTTGCTGCATTTCAGCTAGAAGTCGGCGACGCTTCGCCTCCGCACCCGGTATCTTGATCAATGTTTGTGTTTTCCGTTTGTCTCGAGCTTTCCTCGGGCTCACAAAGTGGTGGCCTAGCCCTGAAGATGTGAGCTGAGATTTGCGAGTGGGATGAGGTGTGGAGGACGACATTGTGGAGATAAGAGAAGGACATACCAGTATGAAGAAGTATCAACAAGGCTCCAACGCTAAGTTTGTGGAAAGCACGTGAGGGATGCGCTGGAGGTATGGGACATATTTCTAGAGGTCTGCGAGAGGTGTCGTGAGAGGGTTTTTAGGTATTTTAGAGGCGCGAAGGGGTTCTGGGAGGGTGGAGCTAGAGGGACGCGAGGGAAGCGAGGTGGGCTAGGAGTAAGTGTTATTAATAGATGGGGGGAGGGTGGGTCTCAGAGACCACTTTCCCATAACATAGAAACCGGGTCTCTTGGACCCTTTATAGGCACCGAGAACTGATGCCTGAGGTGTGCCGTCCAGGCATATGAAGCACCTATGACAACTGCCACCCACGCATATGAAGATGGTATGACTACTGCTTCCCGCGCATATGAAGACACTATGACTACTGCTGCCCACGCATATAAAGAATGTGAGGACCTTGCCTGCTTGGAGGGCGAAGTTACTGTTTCAATGCTTCAAGAAGAAGGCAAAGAACTTCTGAACGCTCTACATCAGGAAAAGCCTCCTGGGCAAAAATTGTAATAATTTGCGCTAAACGATGTTATTCTGATAATTCTATCTAATTTCAAGTTTTAGGAATAAAACGGCTAAAAGACGATAATGTACAATGGAATTATCGAGACTTATTTGAAAAATACAGTAAGTGTATCTATCTAGATACGAGTTCAACCAAAAGTGTTACAGTCATCTAGAACTGTATCACTCGACCACTCTCGCAGGACGACGGCACCGAAATTCGGTAGAAGATGGGCACTCCGCACGATCTTCGACAATGGCACAATGCTTGCCACTTTTGCGCCACCAAGCAAGGAATGCGAGACCTTGTAAAGGCCGTGGTGTCGATCGGGAGCCAACAGAAACGACGAGAACCATTCGATATAGGTACAATGTATGTCAGTAATAGCAACACAATAATGAGATCACAGCTCACAAACAGCTGGCAGGCAACGACTTCGATCGGCATGGCTCTTGCTCGAAGTGGGATCACACACTCACTTCCTGTAAATGGCGGGCAACGACTTGGATCAACATGGCCCGAGCTCGAACGAGGATTGACACACTCACAAGCTGCGAATGGCGGGCAACGGCGAGCATGCACGTTTGAACAGTGGCAAACGACTTTGCTTGAACAACAATTGACCACGTCATTTTTCACACGGTCTCACGTGTCACGTTTAAACATCAATTTTTCTTACAAGTTCAACGACTTCGTTCTCAACCTTCCACCATCATGATGCCACACATCATCTCGCATGCCTCCAGGTGTGTCCTTTATTTTGTTCATTGTATTGTACTAATGTGTTTGCCCTGGTGCAGCCTACCCTCACAGTTAACCTTATAGCCTTGCCCCAAAATTATCCTCAGTAAGTCTTCTATTTATTTTTTTCTCGTCTTTCATTCTCTCGCTCACTGCTCTCAGTGTCTCGTCCTCCTTTCGGCGTCTAGTCAGTGTCTCGTCCCCTCTCTGCGTCTTCTCCCCTTTCGGCATCTTGTCCTCCTCTCCGCATCTCTCCACCCTGGGCATTGTGCCTTCACCACGCGCCTCCTCGTTTCTGTCGAGCCGCTTTGTCATGCTCATTCATGTAGTACGTGAACGCATCGACGAGCGCATTTAATTCATCATAGTTGTCGAGGATACCAGTGGAATCTGGTGTGGGAATGGCAGTAAGTTTTGCCGGTGTGGATGGTGCCGTTTGACATGCCGGATACTGACGCTACTCGAAGGGCTTTGAAACTGAAGGGCAATGATCATCTCGCCAGTGAGCATCGAAATGCTCTGTCGCTACTCGACCTGGATGGCATGGCCGACGATTAGGTTCTGATCCATTACTGTATTTCCGCATTCATTAGTGATTGTACCTAAATTCCTCGTACCCTCGTCATCAGCTGTTTCGCGATTACTTAAACACATCTTTTAATCCAATATTAGTCTTTTGTTCTTGTAACATTGCCTGGGACGCGTGATCTGTGAACCAACATTTGTAATAACGGCTTCTGCAATTCACCACAATTATGTCTAGTCAGCTAAATCTTGATAATTATCCAACACTGAGGAGGGGGTAAAAAAGTCCTTCTAAACTATATAATCTTCCTAATTCCCTAAGGCTGCTAATTAGAGCTAATTCTTGGATTTATCAAAGATTATCAAAATTTTGGCCGGGAGGTTTTTCCTGATGTAAGGAGAAGGCAAAAGAAGCTTTCGAACATTCTAAGGAGAAGGAGAAAGAAGCTTTTGAACGCACTAAGAAGAAGCAAAACTTTTGAACGCTCTCAGGGGAAGGAGAAAAAGCTTTGTGCTCACAGGCGAAGGCGGAGTTAATCAAGACTATTCTTGAAATCACCTTAAATCATCGCCTGGGTATATTTCACTGCCATGTTGTGACAGCAATCCCACTGACCCGCTTGCCTTCAGGGAGACCTTAATGTTGGGCAATGCAACCCAACATCAATGATGTTCTGGTCCGGAGGGAAGCTGAGGTGTCTCGGCTGCGAATGCAAGTTGCTTGAAACGTCTGTCGTGATAGATTCAGGTTGTGGAACTGTACGAAATGGTTGTATGATCGTGCAATATGGTGCTTAGTCTGGTATGGCGTATACATATTTGGAGAATGTCGGTCACCCTAGTGGCGAGAGTTACGGCGCTTGATGTACCTCTCAAGTATCCGTGATCCTATTTCAAGCGCATCAAGGCTGGGTATGTTCTGCTCCATAGCTTGTCTCAACTTGCATAACTTTTTCTAAACCGAAATCCGAACGTTTAT
>NW_024541221.1:0-3112 GCF_016647625.1 Suillus subalutaceus
GAGAAGTACAGGAAACTCTGGAGGAGTTTCACCTGCTGCATAGGGTCCGAAGATAAGACTTCTGAAGGTAAGCTTCCTAGATGGAAGCACATGGAGGAGAGACTGCAAGGGACAGAGTCCAAAGCAGGATCAGATAGGAGGAGTGGTCCAGAGGACAGGACGTCTGAAGGTTGCGCCATCTGAATGTTCAGATGTCCAAAGGTTAAGATGTCCAAAGGTTATGATGTCTGAAGGTCATGATGTCCAAAGGTTACAATGTGAAGGTTTTGATATCCGAAGGGTAAGATGTCCGGAGATCCAAAGGTCCGGAGATCCAAAGGTCCGGAGGTCAGCAGGAGTGGACAGGATTATAGGACAGGAGAATAAAGGCTACCATGGACAAGGTCTGGAGTAGAAGCAAACAGAGGTAGGCTACACTTAGGTGGAGTCGGAGTCGGAGAAACAGGAAGTACATAAGTCTTGGAAAGACAGGAAGTGCCAGAAAGGCAAAGGTCCAGCTTAAGGAATCAATCCTTAAGCTTGGATAGAGATGGAAGGACAAATACAAAGGTTTGGAAGGTCCAGCCTAAGGAATCCTTCAGGTTGGACTCGGATCTCGGTTACACTTCACTGGATTTCGATGTCCGGGACTCCATAGTCGGAACTTGAGTCTTAAATCTCGGGTTGTCGGTTGTCGGTTGTCGGTTGTCGGTTGTCGGGTGTCGGGGTGTGTGTGGGTCTCGGTGGTCGGGACTCTAATATTGGGACTCGTTGGTTCGGACTTGATACTCGATTGTTGGATTCAATGGTCAGGCATGGGTTTCAGGACTCAAATCTCGGGCTTCGGGACTCGGGTTTCAAGACTCGGTAGCCGGGACTCCATGGTCGATTGTCGGGATTTTTGATAGTCACGGGCTCGGATATTTGTACACTTCACTTGATTTTCGGTAGGTTGGAACTTGGCATTTGGCATTTGGTAGGCTTGGATGATGTTGGCTTTCAAAGATCTAATTATCATATATTGCTCAATGAAATACCAGACGATCGGAAGTGCTGCTGGACATCACATATTCGTTTTGTCCAAGACCCGGGTCTTGGAACCTTGCGTACACTTCGCTCGAGTTTCCACTTCACTCCTTTGCAAGGCTCAGTGCCATACTACATCATTAGATGACTTTGAATTATTACCTCCATGATATACAACTAGCTGAGCTCCATCATGTCTACAATTATCATTCTCCTGGGCCCACCCATTTATATTATATACCCCTATGTCGGCCCTACCCGTCTATGCAATATATGTCTACCATTGGCCCCACCCGTATATAATAAATCTTTCCACCGCTCCTCGGCCCCACTCGTCTACAAAATAATACCAATATGTCGGCCCACCCCCGTCTACAACAATAATATTAATTCGTCGGCCCCACCTGTCTATGTGATAACAAGCACCCTTGATATACTCTGGCTATTTGATACATATCTACCCTCTGGTACACCCACTCTACATAATATCCAAACTACCTCGGCCAATCCGTCTATTGAAAATTCATGTCCATCGGCCCACCCATCTACTTTACATATTCCCCACCTGGGCCAACCCGTCTCCATCAGGAATAATAACACTCCCGGCCCATCCGTCACAGTCGAGGATATATCTACCTTCGGCCCATGGTCCGCTGGCCCGTATCATACAGGATATTATGCACGTCCGTTCACTCGTATAATACGGAGAATGTTACTGCAATATGTGAAGTGTTTACAAACTAGGTAAGTTCAGACGTATGGCTTACTTCCGATAAGAGTAATCGGCCCAAAGTCGGTTCAAGGCTTCAGCATATGCCGAAGTTTCAGTAGTAGTTCTAAGACAAGACAAGGAAGAGTGTCCTTGGCTTGAATCGAGTTTCAGACGACTTAAGATTGGGAGGTCTTAAGCGAGAGAATTCAGGTAAAACCTAGTAAGATTAAAGTAAAGAAACTACATAGTACAGGATGAGTTTATATAGCGAATGGGAACGGCTTTAGGGCCGGGTACTATGAGGTCATAGAGATGAGTCAGAGATATTAAGACGAAGTCAGAGATAACAAGAGTCAGAGATAAGACGAGTCAGAGATAACAAGAATAGATCAATCTAGTGACGGCAAGATGTGATCGTGATGTAATACAATGATGTAAGAGAAAGAAAATGAAATAGGGGGCATACTTGACTGTACACAAAGCTTGTGTTGGTCAGTAAAACACTACGTGGTGAGAAATGCTGGTCTCACAAAACTGGGTTTCTATCATGAGAAAACTTACATAATCTCAAGGGATACACTTTCCCTGCACTTGTCTGGACAGTACTTACAAAGGAAATGGGCTTTGTAAGCAGCAATCTGTTCAGGCTGAAGCTTCTTAGGTGAGAGTGCAATTGGCTCAAGTGGGAGATTCTTGAATGCAAACAGTGGGAGATCTATTTTTTGGGGGAGAATGGGCTCTCATTATATACATTTTGTGTGGGAATATTATGTAAGTAAAAAGGTAATGTAATGACTTCAGAATGTGAGAAGAATATCCCAAAAAACTGGAGCAGAAATGTTCTAGCAGGTGCAAAAAGAACATTCCAGAAGATTCATGGTGGATAATGACATCATTCTGAGTCACTCTGAGTCATTATGAGTCATTTATGAGTCATTGGAATGTTCTAGCAAATTCCATGGAACATTCTGGAATTGATGACATCATATCTTTCAACAAAATACCTGCAGGAGTGTGGGGAGTAGTCCCTATGACATCATTATGACATCATTACCCTGTAGGTACAATTTTATGAAGCATCTGATTAGTCAGAGCATCTTAATAGACAAGGTAAAGTAAAGAAACACTAGAGAAAACAACTCAGAAATAATGGAACAAATAATAGTACACAATATGTAGGCTTTTTAGATAGGTTTTTTGTTAGGCGTTAGAACTTTTTCTCTATGGGTTTCTCTAGCCAAAGTGAATAAGGCAAAGAAAAGGCAAATACCTTAACCTTCATTTTGCTTCTCAAATCAACTAGGTTCATTATGTGATTCCCATCTCACATATGACTTTTCTTCAAAACATGGTGGATTCATGAATCACTGAGGGAAAACTGAAACTATTGGACCA
>NW_024541222.1:0-3040 GCF_016647625.1 Suillus subalutaceus
ATAGAACAAGTCATAACTCACCATTTCCGCTACTATAGCCCTGCGCCTAGCCTCCTCCGCTTCCCTTCGGGCCTCAGCCCGTTCAATCTTCTTAATCCCTGCCAAGCGCTTCCGTTCCGCCTCTTCCGCTTGTTGCTTCAGCTTTTCAGCCTCTTCCTCCTTCTGAACCTCGGCCTCAGCAGCAGCCAGCGCGGCCTGGATATCCGCCAGAGTCTGCTTAGCGGTCTTCTTAGAGCCGGATCCGTTATCAGTCATGGTTGAGATAAGCTAGTGGTAGTGAAAAAGTAGGGAAAGGAAGGAACACCCTGCGACGCTTTGGCATCCGTATATCTGTCAGAATCCGAACTCAGCAACTTCTCCCATCAGCTTCTCCATTGTCTCGCACTCATACCATCCGTTCCGGATCGCTGATTCTTGTGCCTCTAGGGATCGGCCCTAAGGGGGGGATACTGTCATATACCATATATCCGGTTACAGATCCGATGATCTGGATCTCAGATCCGATCCAGATCCGATGAACATATCCGTCGTCCGGTCCACAGATCCGCTTTGATTCTTATTTCATTTCCTGTTCATATAACTCTAACTATCGTTCATCTCCTTTCGGTATTCCTGTACACCGGTATACCGGTTATCCTTTACTTCCGCTTGCTTACTGATCCGCTACACTTACGAATCCGCTTTTACTTGTACTTCATTCCCGGTTCATGATTCGTGATCCATCCAACTTACCAATACGCTCCACTTAGACTTTGCTTATACTTTCGTACATAGCCTCGCACCTTTGCTTATTGATCATTCCGTTAGCTATCCGTAGTATATAAACCTTTGTATATGCGCTGTAGTAGATCAGTTCGAATATCATCTTAGATTGCACTCATTCCGTCTGGACTCTGAGTCCCTCCGTTATCCATCCGGACTTGAGTACGCTACTCTTGTCTACTCCGAGACTTAGGATAGATTCCTATAGTCTACATATCCGCCTCTGTCTTCGGACAGTCCTCACCCGTTAGTTTCTAGTCCGGATCCGATCCGGATTGGCCGTTACTCTATATACGCATACTTTAGCTCTCTGAAATAAGGGGCAAGACTCGGGAAAGGGGCACAGCGCACGAGCTGAGGCCGAAGCCCTTCGGATCCGATACTACTTGAGTACGGTCTTAACAGCATCATAGTTCTATCATATATGGCATTGCGTTATTCTGGTGAGGTACCTTCCACTTATCGTCGCTCAAATCTGCTAGCGTCTTATATATTTTGTTAGGCTATGAGTTGTTCAACTTGTGAGTGATTGCCAGGTACTTTCTTGGCAGGTAATTACTTTATATTTTGGTTTATGTAGCATGTTGATATTTCACAGTAATGTTTCAAGGGCGTGGATCACTCCATATCCATGCTTCGCATAACTGTACTTGCATGACGTCACTAATGGCTTATGCCATTGATATCTCTCATGTCATCAAACAGTTTTGTGGTCATATTGATCTCAGAGGTGTGTCAAATTTGTTCAGTTGTGGTTTTTATTTATAAATGGTGACAGTGCTTGTGGGATTTTTAGCTGATTGGTTCGGGATCGAGCTGATGTATGTTCAGGATGATGTTGTTGTTTGCGACATTTTAGGTGTTGATAGTGGAGGTCGTTGCTCGGGTTATTAAATTCTGATACTGTTATTGTATTTTTCAGTGCAATTCATACAAAGTCTGACACTGCTATACTGCTTTGTACATGCTGTCCTCCATTCCTCCTGCTTCACCTTCGCAATCAATTCACTCCTCCTCATCGGCGATGCCCCCACTGCCAACAATCCCTTCTCATAAAGAGTTGACTAGCCCAGTTCGACGCTACCATATTTTCCTTTCAAGTATTGTTCTTCAGTCTGTTTGGCTAAGTCATTGAGCCTCTCATTTTCCACTCTTAATTCTTGCGACGGATGGCGCGTGAAGAGACTGTTTTCAAAGTCATGTAGCAAATGTATGGAATGTTTTCCTTTGCTCCGAGATAATGCGACATACACGTTAGTAGGACTCAGCGCAAAGACGTTGTTTTGCCAGTATCAACAATCACGTAGTCAATAGTTTGACCTTGTGATTTGATGTCCATAAATGTGTAGCCGGGGTAAGTGGTAGTTGCCGGTGTGTTACTGTATATCGTGGTTTAGCTGAGTTGATTGAAAACTGATGTACAGAAGGTTCGAGGGGAATTTCATGTTCTTGAAGTCCAGGAAGATGTAGCATTGCAGCGAAATTGAGACGAATAATTACGATGGAGGGCAGATACTGTAAATACACTTTGCCGCTTGTCACAGCGTGATTTGTAAGCTGTTCTCGAGGGTCCAGTAGAATGTTGACTACAGTCCCTCGAGTCCCATTGGCAATGTTGGACTGTGGCGCTACGTTTTCTGTATCATTACCTTCATTCCTATGCAGAGTTGGACTTCTACTGGCAAGTGTTGGGTCTGGTTGAGCGACAATTTAGTAGTCGCAAGTCGCTGTTTCATAGAAAGTGGCATGTCCTTTGCGGATCTTCTGCAGGAGTGATGTATAGTAAATTTCTGCTGTACTTGCAATGCTTGACGACAGAAAGCGTATTCCATCGGGTTCGAACACTGTTTCGAGGCATGATCATACTGTGTTGTTCCATGGTGGCAAGTTAAAGTCTAGAACTTTGCAAGTTTTATCGGTAATGACGAGACTGCGTATGTCTTGCAAGTCCTGTGCAGTACATTCTCCTTCACGCACTCGGAGCAGTATATGGCTCCATTCCTGATCTGTGATGCAGACTTGTTGTCGAAGCTTAATTACGGTTTGAAATTGCTCAAATAAGTGGTGTCCCAGCTCGCATTTCTGATTGGGAGGATGGCTTGCAAACAGTGCCTTTTTGATGTTCCCATTGGTGCAAACTGATGAAAGTCTGCGCAAGATGATGATATTAAGATTTCCGAAGGGAATTGCCGGGTCAATGTCATCCCTTGATCTCACAATGCCAAGGACCTGCAGTGTAAGATTGTGAAATGTTTAATAAACTATAGCTTAAAGACAT
>NW_024541224.1:0-2923 GCF_016647625.1 Suillus subalutaceus
ATCGACGGCGAAATCATGGAGACCCTGTGGGCACCCTTGAACATCATACTCGTGGCGAGAGGAATGTCCACCCCCCACCGAAAGGAGTGTTTGGATTTTCAAATGAATGACTGTAATTTTATGAAGATGATACGGATGAGTGAGCCAGATCGTTTGACCAAGGTGCAAATCTAAATACAGATAGGCAAATTCCTTTGCCGAAAATTCAAGGAGGCCGTGCAGGGAGTCTGAGACAGCCAACACGCATTTGACCGATTGAGTGAGACCGCCGATCATAATACCCATGTCAAATGGAAGCAGAGGCTGCCTCCTCAGGATGACCGACTCGAAAATCCCAGCGCCATGGATATATATGAAGTTAAAATGACAAAAGGTCGTGGCAATATAATCACAATTTACTATTGGCTCATGTTGATCTGCAAAGCACCGACAAGGAAACAACAAGATTTGCATGTTGTGACAGGTGAGATGGCCAGCCGGTGAGATCCATCGGGTGCTGCGACATGGCTGGCATCTGGAATAACACTGGAGGAGGCAAGTTGCGCTCCTGATTGATGTGAAGAAACTTGGAAGGGCGGCCGACGATGCTCAGAAGCTGGCAATAGCGGCGCTGCAACAGAATGCAAGGTCAAATAGATGAATTTTAGGGTGGCAGTGACATTCTCGGCAATCAATGGATAATATGATCAGTTGGACCTCATGACCATGATGTTGGATGCTGCAGAACTGGATTCTGCTGGGTCATCATCTGACGATCCTGATCGGCCGGACGACAAAGACCGATATGATATGCCGGTCAAGTTCACTCCCGAGACCCTGGTGATTCCACTGCCCTCGAACATAGGGATTGAAAGATGCGCCGAGTGGGGGTCGCCGACCTGGTGCTCCAAGAAATATTATTGAGAGAAGGTCAAGCCAATGACGCATTGCATGCCATCAGGGTTAACTTGGCCGACAAGGCTGTTCTCTTCCGCACCACGGTCCGGTCGGCGAAGTCACAAGCTCGGTCAACTCGTGCATGGGCCGGGTGCACTCGGTGGACAAGATCCTTCACTTAAATGTACAGATATACTCCAAATGTGCAGCCAACTCATTCACCTCGGCGCCAATGACTTACTGGCCAAGTTTGGCCATTGGAGAAGGCCGACCTAAAGGCTACTACGGTGGTGGCAGACCCAAATGCTCAGGGCAAAGGAATAGCACGTTGGCGTGGTTCTGGTCCATTGATGTTCAAGGAGATTCCACCAGCAATGACTGGATGAATGAATGTATGTATGCTCATTGCCTATGTACCTGTACCTATCCGATGTCAATATTTTTTGCACTACAGTTTACCGTGTCCATTGGCTTAGAACGCTGGCCTGTGCTGGTGATAGATGGGCAGAGGAGCTCCTGCTGGGTCGGGAAATGATATGGACGGTTGATTTTTTTCTTCACAAATCACAACGATGGGTCGGCCGAATGCAAGAGGCCGATGCAAACCAGAAGGTCGGTCATCGGTGCTATGCGGCTCGCCAGGCTCGAATTTATCTCCGACTCTCGCAGCAAGCCCAAGATAGCTTTGAAAGGACAAAGGGGATGGCGAGGGTGGCAGAGTGACCGGGGTCTACAGTGCCACAACCGCATTGGGCGGTGGTAAGTGCCATAGTGGGCCACAGTGGATTAGTCAATTATATATAACCTTGTGATTCTGCATTTATTACAACTTGTCCTTGCTCCAACCATCATGTCCAATTCATCAAAATATGATTTGACCGAATTTACAATCTTGGATGCTACCAACATCCTAGAGTACGCCACTTCTCGTTTTGCGGCCATCTGGATTGCCTGTGACCGAAGCCATGTGCCTCGGTCGCCGGCTTACATAGCCAGCTTCGTCCGGCACCTTCAGTGGGAGGCAGATGTAAGTTCTTCAGCCATCGGCTGTGTCGGTCGGTCGGCGTCATGTAATAACTAATCCATCCTTCAGACATTTGTCTTCCCATACATCAACATATGCATGGTGCTCAATACTCACCCGACCATGACCGACCTCCTCCGCAGCATCATCGGCAGATTCACCTGTCTCCAAACCAGGAACATCACCGGCGAGCAGTTCTGTGCCGAATTCTTCGCGCACTGTTCCCCTCATGACCCTGAACTGAGATCAACTCACAGAGTAGTTCTCAAATATGCTCATGATTGGTGGAAGGATCGTTTTGATACCTTGGATTCGCCTTGCCGTCCTTGGATGTCAATGAAGTCTTGGATATGATGGCAGATCACTTTGAGCAACTGGTCGGTCATTTCTCTTTTATGCTCAACTGCTACTGATTCTCATTTGTAGCCTATGGGAGCAATGCTTCTGCCCGGCCCTGCAGTCGCGGTCAAGTGGAAGGTGATCCCCTCCTCAATCAAATTCTGGCAGTGAAGGCCCGTGTCCAACATCTCGGCGATTCATTAGAAAGGATGTTGCAGGAGAAGACCATGAAGGCCGCGGCGCCGCAACAACCATGTCCGAACTTGAAGGGCCCATGGATCAGCTGGAGGAAGCACTCTTAACCTCCCCCGGCCATGAGTCAGCTGCTAGTTATTGCACCAGTAATATTATGTATTATACCGAAATATGAATAGTATTACCTAATGTGATTTGGTCAGTGTGTATATGAGCCATCGGTCTCTGATTTTCTTGTTCTCCAGTCATGACTGCAGTTCCGGCCGACTGTGCGTTGTATACCACATGCATTGCTAGCGAGTTTGTGAAACAGCTGTTTGATTGCAATGTAGCTGGAAACGCACAGTCAATCTCGCCTCCCTTGACAATTGATGTGCCAACCATGCTTGCTTGTCAGCATCTGGCCCGGTGCTCGCCGATGCCTATTCAAACCCAAGTAGGCCATTCCTACCATTCGCTCGGTCGTTGCCTGACCCATTTCAGTCCAAC
>NW_024541225.1:0-2897 GCF_016647625.1 Suillus subalutaceus
CTAGGGACGTTATTGCTGAGCAGCGAGCTAGGGACGCTATTGCTGAGCAACGAGCAAGGGACGCTATTGCAGAGCAGCGAGCTAGGGATGCTATCGATGAGCAGCGAGCTCGGGATGCTATCGATGAGAAACGAGTTCGGGACGCTATCGCTGAGAAACGAGCTCGGGACGCTATCGCTGAGCAGCGAGCGCAGCATACCCAGAGGTCCGTCTTTTTGGAGCACAACTTAGACCCAGCTCTGCGCCAGGAGGATGACACTGTTAGGGCTCAACGTCATCTGAGGCTGCTAGGATCTGAGGAGGACAGCGACTCCAAAAGCAGCAGCAGCAACGACAGCGATGACAGTGACGACAGCGACAACAAAGATCCCGACGGAGAGGCTGACGGAGAGGATGATGAAGAGGGGGAGAATGATGACACTGTCAAGAGCTCGCAGGAGTTTGGTTGGGGGGAGGCCGGCCGGCGCCAGAAAGAACATCCAGGTAAACATCTTCGTGGCATGATTTCCCTTCATTAAATCGATATCATAGGATTTTCAAAGGATGCACTACCTTCGCAACCTCCAGTCGCTCGTCCACTCACACCTGAATTTGAATTCCAGTATTCACGTGATGAAGATGATGTTGTTGCCCTGACGAGCCTTGATAAAACCTCCGTAAGTTTTCTAGTCTAGCTGAGACCGACTCACTTCATTTTGTTCGTCCAGCGGAACGAAAGCTCTCAGGTATGATCACGTTACTTAATTGTGACACGCTTACATTTCTTTTCTTTCAAGGGCCCTCAGGACATCTCACCAGGCCTACAGCGGCAACAGTCCCAACACATTGAGGTGAGATTAGAAATTGTTCTAATTGGCGCTCACAATTAAGTAGACCATTACCTTGAAGCCCGAGGATGTATTGCAGCGCCACCATGAGAAAAACAGAAAGCCCCGTCTTCCTGACCCTGACTCCCTCAAGCTGCTAAATCAAGAAACCGAGTCTAGCGTTCAGCCATCAAGAGCCAAAAGGTCCAAGGCATCGGGTAGTGGGCCAACACCCGATCAACTATCTTGGTATGGCCCGCGCTGGAAGCGTTTTCTGGAGGATGCCAAAGCGGAATGTCGCCTGCAACATGCCCTGGAGAATCCGTTTCCAGCCTTGGTGAAGAACCTACCAGGATCAATCACCGAAGTTCTTATCGCAACGTTGGTTATGTGGGATAGGAACGGTGAACAATTTGAAGCTGGTGAGTGCTCATTTGTTCTCGTTCG
This sequence comes from Suillus subalutaceus, assembly GCF_016647625.1. Lineage (NCBI taxonomy): Eukaryota > Fungi > Basidiomycota > Agaricomycetes > Boletales > Suillaceae > Suillus > Suillus subalutaceus. The sequence goes on from NW_024541225.1 coordinate 1,254, forward strand.
TTCTCAAACTAATCTGTCATCGCAGGGGTTTGGCCTGAGCAAAAAATTAATATGTCTTGGTTGGTGCGTATTTAACTCATTCTGGGCCGATATATCGCTGACAGTCTGTACTGAAGCTGTACGACGATCTTTCAACTTGGCGATCAGACTTGAAGAAAACTGCCATAAGCATTGCACCACTATCATATTCGCTCATTCCCCCGCTTTCGGTCCCCGCTCAAGAACGTGCTGCTTGGATTGAACATGCGGCTGCTGGTTTAATCAAAGAATCGCTATTCTTACGGTTTGGGGTGGACGAAATGGTGAGTGATCTTGCACTGATCGCATCTATACTGACAGAAGATTGCCAGGGGAAAACGCGAAATTTTGCCCATCCCGCCCTTCGTGAGGTTGCCATCGCATTCTTTTACACAGGGCCATATCGAATCGCGCAAAGGATGCCAGAGATCTTCCGTACGGAATTGCCACTCTCGTGTTTGGCTTTGGTTGCCGCAGTGGTAGGTTATCTCCTTCACAAATGTTGTATTAATTTTTTTCTATACTAGTTCAATTGCGTCCTCGACGGTCTTGCGAAAAACGGACATGGAAAATCATACCCGAATTTTTCAAGCAAGGACTACAGCCCTATTTACAATCGGATGCTCGTATTTCTCAAAGATATCCTTGGAGACGCGTATCATGGTCCGAGGCTGTCAGCTCAACTGCAAGAATGGGCTGCAGCGGGATGGCAAGGATCTCCACCCTCTCCGAAAACTTTTATACTAATTTCATTTGCACAGGGCCGCGGCATTGAATCTCGAAGGAGTTGTTGAGGCGAAGCACGACCACCTGCAAATTCTTCTCGACTTTTCTATTCCCGCGCCCCTCTTTCATCGTTTTAGGCACCGTTGTATCATTGTGTTCCCGATCGTGATCTAATACCGTCCAACATAGTCATGTGATTGAATATATTGGTTTTGTTTTATTTTTAGTGTCGTGTAAGCAGTACAGCGAGCAATATCAGTACAGTGAACAATATCTGCACAGTTCCGGTGCTCTGTGAGTGTCTGTACATACATAGACAGCAATTTTTTTGCCAATTTAAGTAGAATTTCGTAGTTGCTGGGTGGTCTGTGAGTGTCTGTACAGAAATTCACAGAGCAAGGTGCTACTTGATGAACTGGCTAACAGGGACCAAGCTGTGGAGCTTGCACACTGTACAGCGCTGTACAGCGCTGTACACCACAAAGTGGTTTACTGATGTGACCATTTTCTCTTTGCTACTTAAGGATGGCTAGACGCTACACCCGCACCTCAGTCTTTCTTCCATTGACTGAGGTGCGTATACCATTCACATTATACTATACATGATACTTACTAGCGCCCTACAGACTCGCGTTACCTTAGGTTAGCATACATGAACTAGTCTTTCTTCCATTGACTGAGACTCGCGTTACCTTAGTTCTCGCTCTCTAACATCGGACACTTATCCACCTCCGACTGGTATTGGACAGTCTCTGGAAACGAAAGCCCAGGATCTGGTCGGAGTATAGTGACAACACTGAAATATAATTTGAGCAGTCTGTAGAAGACAGGTACGGGATCTTGCGACTGGCATTATGGTGATGGACGCCTTTGGCCGAGTCTTTAACAGGTTTCAGGGGA
>NW_024541226.1:0-2757 GCF_016647625.1 Suillus subalutaceus
ACCCATCAACATCGAGTATACACATAACATCGGCCCATAATCCGCTGGCCTGTATTACACGGGATATTATGTAGGTCAGGTGACCCATATAATACGGGATTTGTCACTGAAGGGGCTGCACATGCGCAGCAAGTCAAAAGATTGTCCATTCAATCTCATATGGCAGAGACAACATATCGACATTAGGTTAATGTTCAAGATCGAAATATTCACCCTCTTGGAATAAGTACTGATCAGTGTGCACTAGCATAATACTGACACCAACCCTGATGCATACTCTGTTCAATTTACAGCATCAATTTGATATGGATCTTGTATTGACATATTCCCAATTAGAAATGTCACTACGCAATCCATTATTGCACTAGCTTGATTACGTTCAAGGAGAATGCAGGATCTTCAGTGGCAAGTATGTTCGGAGATCCTGAATTCGTGCCGGAAGTCACATTAGATGGAGTTAAAACTCGGATCACAACACATATCCCGAAACAAAACTGTATGCTGATTTCACAAAATTATATAGCACTATGATTTTACATCTATGTATACATGCCTGGGACTCAAGTCAATGTTTGCTCTCCTCCATATTAGATTCTTTGGGATATGATATCGCTTGGGGGTAGCTAGTAATATGGTAACTTAGGCTTGTTTGTCATCAAGTTTTTCAGACTCTCACCTGTGTAGCAATTTGAAACCCGCTATGCATGTGTCATAGTCATACAAATTGAACAGGCCTTCTGCTTTAGCAAATCACATGCATGGATTTCATCAAGACTATTAATAACATAGACAAAGAAATTCATCACCATGAGTGGGCAGAGCTTGTGGAAAGTGGTGAGACTCTCTGGTAACATGATTTTGATATCATCCAGTGTTCTGACCCCCATTGAAGTCACTGGGCGAAGGAATTTCTTGACCCACTGCCTTCTTGGTTCCGCCCTCTCAAGCATAGTGAAAAACTCTTCAATTGAAGGATAGGAGCTACATGGATGAGTTTCGATTTCCACATTGCTTATAATGGACGACATTGGGTATTGGGCTGAAGGTGAGTGTAACAATCCCTCTTTCTTTATTTTTATCTAGGAGGCTGAAGTGCTGACTGTCCAGCATTGTTTTATCTGATTTCTTTCAACCACATGACAATGAGTACTGTCCGGCCAAGTCAGAGCAGGAGTCGGTCAAATACTGTGGGTTCCAATACATGCTGACTCACTGGAGCACACCATTTCTCGTGTTTAAGTTGCAGCGGATCTTGTATGAGGCAATGCAGTGTTGAAATTCTGTTATCTCTGAAAATTGGTAAGAACTATAGACATTGTACCATAAAATAAAGTTCAGCTAATAGAGTGCAATAAGCAAAGTGGAACAAGCAAAGAAAAGGCGAGTGCAATAGGCAAAGCAGAACGACCGATGGAGAAAAGGTGAGTGCAATAAACAAAGCGGAACAAGCAATGGAAAAGGCAAGTACAATAAGCAAAGTGTGAGCAATGGAGAAAAGGCAAGTACAATAAGCGAAGTGAGCAATGGAGAAAGAGTGAGTACAGTACAAGCCGGAATGAGTGGTGGCAAAATGAGCAGCAAGTGTAAGCAATGATGATTTGGAAGCATGAACATCTGAGAACAAGTCGCAAGACGATAATAGCGAGTCAGAGTGACAACAATGAGCGACAATGACAATATGAGTGGTGCGAACAAGGAATGCGGTGAAGATGATAAGTAAACGCATGTGGTGGATGAGTGATCAACTGGAAAAGGTGCCGCCAAGTTAGGCTGTCAGCCTCACATCAGTAGTAAAGCAAGGTTGTGAGACTTGGACTTACCTTGTTTAATAGCACGCCTCTGCTTGATTATTTGCTCAGCATTCTGCCATAGCGATGTAATATTATCACTTCTGAAATAATTCAGGTCGACGAGAGCATAGTTTACCAGCACAATGCAAGGGTCAATAAGATCAGTGCACTCTAAGAAGCTTTGCACTGTCTTAAGGTCCTCTGACATGCAGAAAACAAGAACTTGCAAGGACAGATTCCTAAATAATGACATCACCAGCGCTGGCTTAGTCCTCTTTGTGTGAACACGCAAACACAGGTGAGTCAATTGCTGAAGATGCTCCAAACCAACTGTGGAACTCCACATTACCCAGTCATTGAGAAGTTCCAGATGAGTGAGCTTACTGAAGACTGGGACAGTGGAAAGGGATATGAATGGTGTGTGATCGATATATGGGAAATACTAAGCGATAATGATTTTAGCAGAAGCACATTCAGGAGATGCAGCAGAGGGTTAGGTTCTCCGGCCAAATCTGATGGAGTGATCCATAGTGCAAGGTTTTGTGTACTTCTGCATAGTGAAAGGATGTTGGCAGCAGTACTTGGCAGTACATCACCTTCGACACATAAAGATTGAACCACTCCTCTAGAATGGTTCAGCGATCGAAGGTGCATGGATGACAGGAAGCGGCTGGCTGTTATTTCATCAGAGGAAAACTACTTTTTGATAAAGAAGCCTTTCCATCCTGTAACAAGGGTAGGTCTTAATATCTCTTTGACCTGGAGGTGACTACTTACCAGGAATGTACCCTCTGTGCAACCACTAAGAAGGAGAATGCTCTTTGCGCGGAGTCAGCGGCTAGAATAAATATCTGTCTCTCGAGTTTGGGAGCATCGCAGTCAGGTATGCTTGATGTGTGTGACTTGAACTGGTGTCATGCATGGTATGTGATCCATACCATGACATATACAAACAGCAGTGACAGGG
>NW_024541227.1:0-2741 GCF_016647625.1 Suillus subalutaceus
GCACGACGAAGTCGAGAAGAGTCGCATCCTTCGCACGTCCGAAATCGAGCCGTGCACCACAGCTCCATCTGGAGGGTGGGCGCTGGATCATCCCGAGAAATTTCGCCATAAACTTCGCGTAGATCCCCCCGTCTTCGAGCACCTTGTTAATTCAATCATTGCCCACCTGTCACGAGTTCCAAATACAAATCATTATTCTTACTTGAATACTCGTTAAAACACCCTTTAAGCGCCCGTCACAACGGCCTGTTGTTAGCGCTCAGTCAGCATCTCACCTCAGGCATTACTTTTCGGAACCAATAACGGTCTTTGAGACCCGGTTCCTATGTTGTGGGAAAGTAGTCTGTGAGACCCACCCTCCCGCCTTCTAATAATAACACACCCTCCTAGGATGTACCTGCGCCTCCAGAAACCCCTCGTGCACCTCCAGAAAACCCTCGTGCACCTCCAGAAAACCTCTCGTGCACCTCCAGAAAACCTCTCGTGCACCTCCAGTAATCTCTTATGCACTGAGCTTGGGAGCCTTGCTCCTCCCCGATTCACGCTGTAAGTTCTTCTCTTCTTTCCCTCACCATGTCTTCCTTGACGCCACGTCGCACTCGCAAAGCTCAACTCGCATCTTCTGGCCTAGGATCTCACTTTGTAAGCCCAAGGAAGGCTCGAGACAAACGGAAAACTCAAACATATGTTGAGCTTCCTGGCGCAGAGACTAAGCGCCGCCGACTTTTGGACGCAATGGAACGACTTTTGAAGCCGCAACACGAGGAATCACACCCACAGTTGTTGGCACAAGCACCACCATCTGATACTGTGACTACGGAACACATGGATACTGACAATCTTGTTGTCAGCGAATTTCACTCTGATGAACAGCCATCTCTTGAGATCTCAGTATCGCCTGTCAAACGGCGGATTGTGCCCGACAAATCCACCAATTCACTCTACAAAAACTGGATTGCACTCATACCAACCCTTGTTGATCCAGTACTCCAGTACTTCAGACGAACGCAGGGCAAAGCACTGGAAAATATACATCCAGTCATATCTGCATGTGGGAAGCCTTCGTGTACACCGAAACGGACGACAATGATGTGTTTATTCTTCGACCGTGAGCCCATGTCTTGCAGTAATCAAAATTTTGCTGACATCTACATAGGGTTCACATCTATAGATGTACTAAGTTGTACCTGCTCCACTCTCCAGCAAGTCCTCGTTCACCATGGTCTATTTCCGACCGCGCCTTCACAGCCTCGAATGGCTGTATCTGTTGACCTGCTCTCATTCTACCGCGCATTGTTTGAGCGCTCATGTGACGCGATTAACGCTCTCGCATCAGCGCTCAAAAATCACTACTCCCGGCGGGGTTACCAGATGACTGACGCCCAGGTAACAATCACTTACATAACTAGGTCACTACTGATTCATCCCAGGGCGAAGTTATACAGGACCCATTCCGACGAGGCCTCGGCTATGCCGTGCAATGGTACGACATCCTGCAAGTTGAAGTTGAGCGCCAAGTTGAGACGGTCGTTCAACAACACCGTGATCGTATAGCAGAGTTTCAAGCATCCTCTCGAGTCTCGAATTCACCTTTGCCCACTCAATGCGCACCCCTTCTAGTGCAACGGTGTCCTGCTTGCTTTGCAGGTATTCTTCATGGTAGATCTACAGATGAGGGAGGTGACATTCATGTCGCAATGGACGGTAATTTCCATCACCGTCATCGACGTGCTGCTGGAGACTGTCCAAAGTTCTATGACCCTACTTATTTTCTCCCGAAAACCTTTGTTGACACGATTGGGCGCCATATTGACACTCAACGTAAGCGACCAGTGAGGTCTCACGTTCCCCTTGTCCCTGATGAAGCCGTTGACCAATGCGAGAATGCTTACGAGGCTGCTGACGGCAAAAAACAGAAAGCGGCAATGGATAGCTTCGACGACACTGGAATCATGGCCCTTATCTGTCGTCACGACATCCCTTTTTTTTTGCCAACATAGACTCACCTGGAGAACAGCAAAAGTATTCGGTAGCCTTACTTCAGCACTTCTTTTCACTTCTCCCCCCCGAAGCTACTGTCGTAGCTCTTTATGATGTCGGCTGTGTTTTGGCACGAACACTCTCCAAGGTACGTTATGATCCTGGACTGAAACAATTGCTTACACCATTTACAGCATGAAATTCTTCCCAAAAGCATCACCTCACGCCTTCGATTTGCAACCACTGCCATGCACGCATATGGGCACGAGTGGGCTTGCCAGCTCGTATATAACCCACGAATATGTGTGGGTCTTGGCTTATCTGATGGTGAAGGGACCGAACGCCTCTGGTCTCGCTTAGTTCGATTGATAGGTGTTGAGCGCACTTCTAGTGTATGTACTCTATTATTTTCATTTAAAACTAATGAATTTAAAACACTGCTTAGCGCCAACGCCGTTTATGGTTGATTGATCGGCAAGCAGTGGCTATAGCTTCGGAGATGCGAACTGATCTAGGCGACTGGATCAAACGACGCCTCAGACGGGGCATCAAGGGGCAAGGTTCAGCAGCCCAAGACGCACTAGATCAATGTGAGGTCTCCATTGAAGAATTGCAAGCCGAGTGGTCGCAGCAAAGGCAATCTCAGTTATCTATCCGTGCTCGTAAGTTTTATACATTTTTAAATGACGTGGCTATTGCTCAATGATATCACAAGATGCACCCGCCCGCCTCAAGAAGGAGTTGGACAGTCTTAGCTCTCC
>NW_024541228.1:0-2737 GCF_016647625.1 Suillus subalutaceus
CCGACCACCGAAAATTGAGTGAAGTGTACCAATATCTGAGCCCCAACTATCGAATCCCGAAAATCGACCATCGAGTCCCGACTATCGAGTCCCGACTACCGAGTCATGAAACCCGACGCCTGACCATTGAATCCCGACAATCGAGTATCGAGTCCCGACCAACGAGTCCCGTATATCGAGTCCCGACCATCGAGACCGAGACCCGAGACCCGATGCCCGAGACCCGACCGACCCGAGCCCGAGACCCGAGACCCGAGATTCGAGACAAGTTCCAACTATGGTGTCCCGGGTATCAAAATCGAGTGAAGTGTACCGAGATCCGAGGCCCGGGTCTCGACAAACGAGTATCTGACATCCAACAGACTTCCAATCATGTGGTATTTCATTGAGCAATAGATGATAAGAGAAATAGATCTTTGAAAGCTCAGATCATCCAAGGCTCCCTTATCTGATCCTCTCAATCTCCACCCCCTTTAACACCAAAGTGCGGACATTCAGGATTCAGCTTCTGATCTCACAAGATCAATTCAATCATGGATGTTTCTTCCACTTCCGATGGATGAAATAACCCTCTTGCGCACTTGGGCCCTGACTGTCACTCATGTGGCATGTGATTATACGGAACAGAAATTCAATGCAGAGAAGACAGAGGAGACCCAGTTATACCTTCTCCAAACCTAGACACTGATCTGGTGATGGCTTGTGATCAATTGGTTGATCGGCTCATAAAGGCATATAAAAATCCCAGTGAGTCTTCCTGCAGATTCGGAAAATTCGTTTTATCAGTCAATTGCTTCATCACAGTTCAGATGCCGATTGATATTGCAAGATATAGCAAATTGATCTCCCCAAAGGAACACGGGGCGTAATGAAGAGAGAGAGGAAAAGTTGCTTGAGAGGTGTCCTCCTGGCCAGTGAGGGCACAAAGTTGATCGACATACCCGCAACAATTCTTGATGCATCCGGTGCCATCATCGCATGGTACCTCCCAGACGCCTTGACCGATGCCACCCAGGTGTGTTATATATATTGTGACTGGATGGATATTGAACATCAAATGGTACGTACAGAATGAAATTTGGGCGGCCTCGGATTTGCTAGCTCCCATGCTCGAACAAAGCATAAAAGCTCGATGGGATTTGGCGGACTAATCAACAGTGGTTTCACACCAAGCTCGGAAAATGATGTCCTAACTCCCGGATGCGTTAATTTATCTCCGGCATGGTTTCAGCAGGGGCACGAGGTAGGATCTGATGAGATGGCGATCTCGGTAGTTAAACTCACCAATCCCATAGAATCAGTCCGATCCGGAGGTATCTGCATCATTGAAGGGACCATCCTCCGAGAACATCCTCAAAGCCATTGCGAGGCCAGCAGCCATTGCCACAGCGGCACTCAGGGGTGATGCATCCTGAGCAGTACTGGGCATGGGTTTGCAAGGCCTTTGCGAGCCTCGGAGAAAAGGCACGAAGCAAGGAACTGCCGAAGATGTCAGAGACTCTCCAGTACTGGGCAACGGTGTTTAACAGCCTCACCGTCATATGCAATCGGGAAACCCCGAATCATCGAGACCCCTCATCGATTTCCGAATGCTTCGATATTCTCACTAGCGTGGGGAATTATTCTAATGCTCGGATGAGTATGCCAAGCCTGCAGCTGGAGTTAAGGTACGATCCGGGGTGCATGATTGCATTTTCGGGAAGGATTGTCAGACACGCGGTTCATGCAGTGGAAGGGGATCGGATTGCCTGGCATGGTATATGAGGGATGCTGTTCATGTTTATGCTGGGGATTCCGTCGTGTGGATGGGCAAGGTTGGATTGGAAGAAGTAGAAAGGTAGTTACCCGTGTTAGTACCCACCTTCAAATACATGATACTAGATGTCAGGCACTCCATACTCAACATTCGGGTTTTCGGGTCTTGATAGTCGGGACTCGATATTCGATTTCACCGACTACCGAGTACCGGGTTTCGGGTTTCGGTACACGGTACCCGGTACTTGATAGTCGGGACTCGATATTCGATTTCACCGACTTAAACCGCAGTACCGGTTTTCGGGTGTTTCGTAACACGGTACCCGTACTCGGTGATCAAGAAAAACAACTCCCAAAATTGATGAGTGGTCATGTTTTGAGTTTTGTTTCGATTTGTTTCGAGTGTCGAATCTCGGGCTTCGGGCTTCGTGTTCGGGTCTCGATAATAGGGACTCGATAACTCGATGGTCGGCACTCACATCTCCGGGCTTCGGGAGTCAGTTGTTCGGGACTCGGGTTTCAAAAAGACCTCCGGTAGTCGGGACTCCGATAGTGCGGGAATTCGGGTTTTCAAGACTGGGTGGGCGGTACCCGTATCGGGTTTCGGTACTCGGTGATTCAAGAAAGTGTCGTGGTGTTTGGAGTTTTGATTTGTTTCGTGTCGAATCTCGGGCTTCGGGCTGCTTGGGTTTTGGGTCTCGATATTGGGGACTCGATACTCGATGGTCGGCACTCAAATCTCGGGCTTCGGGAGTCGATTGTCAGGACTCGGGTTTCAAGACTCGATTGTCGGGACTCGATGGTTGGGACTCGATGGTTGGGACTCGATAGTCGGGCTGTGGGACTCGATTGTCAGGACTCGGTGGGGACTCAAAACTCGCAACTCATAGCAATGTTCGAGTTTCAAGTCTCGTCTCGAATCTTGGGCTTCGGGACTGGATATCCGGGACTCTATGTTTGGGACTCAATATTTGGAACTCAA
>NW_024540347.1:0-193853 GCF_016647625.1 Suillus subalutaceus
GCATCACAGAAGTCAACATGGGCTACGAAACATAGACGCCAGCGCACCTTTTGCGCATCAAGGAGCGCATCCTCCCATAGCATTTTGCCTAACTTTGCCTTGCTGCGATTTGCAAAGATGACATCAGATGTGTGATTCAGGTCGATCGCCGCCGAGTATAGGTTAATAGCCCTGTCATAGTCGCTCGCGGTGAGGGCGGCGTCTCCGTCGACAGCGCAGAGTGCGCTGCATTCTTGCTCGAAACCTGAGAGAAATGCAGGTGAGAATTGTATCCTGCATGTCATTACGAACTCTAGACTTGCCATTGGACCAGTCAAGGCAATCGGCCTTGGTATTTTCGTCACTCGAAACCATCATGTGCCGGTATGATTTCACGGCATCTTGAAGTTTACCTGCCCGAAGCAGTGCATAGCATCGTTTCTGGTGTGCCTTTTGCCACAGGACTGTAGGTCCCAGCCAAAGAGCTGGAAAAGACACTCAGTCCATGAAATGCATCATGTATGCAACATCTTAACATACCACCACCAAATCCTCGTAAATTTCATGAATATCTGATTTCGATAATAAATTGCTGGAGTTGAGAGCGGCAGTGAAATGGTCGGTGGCTTCGTCGTAACGTGTGCCATCCAAGGCTGTGATGCCGAGTTGAACACGCAGATATGCCTAATGTGTGAGGTTGCAAAGGTTAGTGTTGATGACCAAACATGGCTGCATGATACTTACTTGCACAATATGACATGCGCGAGTGTCGGCATTTGGACAACCGGCAGTGAGTTCTTTGAGGAGCAGGTTTGCTTCGTCATGTTCATCTGCACTGAAGAGCGCAATAGCCTGAAATGCATGATGAAGCGGAGAGTATGCGAGGCAACCGTAATGTCATACCTTGATCAAGAGCAGGAAATGAATGGTTTCTGAATCTTGGTTAGTGTACATGGATGCAACATCAAATGCTGCCCTCGCATCCCGGACATGGCCTTTTCCGCAGAGGGCGATGCCTTTGGAGATATAGCCTGTCAATGAGGGCTGAATGCTAATGGACTATGTCACCATCGAGTTAGCCTTTGTAAGGACCAGTAGATACAACTTACCTTGATTGCATCCTGAAGGGCGTGGTCCCAGTCGTGTTTTCGAGTCATAACGAACGAGCGATGAGCGTAGGAAGTATGGTTTTGGGCATCAATGTTGATATCTTGCGTGAGTAGTCTTTCGGCAGTAGATAAGTCTCCATTTATGCATGCAATGCGGGCTGTCGTGATTGCTAGGATCTGCACAAAACATGCTCGAATTGTGGTATACGAGTCAAAGACGGAAACATGCCTTTGGATGAATACCCTGAGGTGTCCACTCTGAGATCATGTCGTCGCAACCTCCGCTGAGGATGTGGTTGCCGTCCACGGAAAAAGTAACACATAACGTCGAAGATGAGTGCTTGAAGATGGAAATGGATCGTCGATCTGAGAGCCTCCAGAGACGGACGTGGTCGTCAGAAGATGCGGAGGCGACAAGTGTACCAGCAGGATTAATGGCAATGGCATTGATATGGCTAGTGTGGCCCGTCCAGGGATCACCGACCTGCTGCCAGGTTGTTGTATCCCATTCGCGTACGGTAGGATCGTCCAAATTGCCGCCTGTGAGAAGGCGTGTGCCATTGGGCGTCCACGCGAGTGACAAATTGTCTGATGTGTGAGCCTCGAAGGATGTGACACATTCCCTTGTGCCTGTATTATAAATTTGGATATTATTACGGTATGTCGCGATGGCAAGAAGTTCGCCAGACGGCGAATATCGAACACAGTCGACCAAACAACCACATTTTATTGGATCTCCTTGCAGCTCCCAGGTTTTGGTGTTCCACAGTTTCGTCATTCGGTTCCATGAACCAGTGGCTAGCACTGTTCCATCGGGAGAAAAGTCAAGCGAGGTGATATAAGTGGAGTGGGCTTTGATAGGTTGAGTGAGTGAATTCGCCAGTTTCTCCGTGCCAGATGATGACCTCTCCGCCTTTATCACCGCTTGCTATTGATTGCCCATCCCGTGATACCGCCAATCCCCACACCTCGCTGCGATGCCCCTCCATTTGCTTCAATACAACACCTGTCTTCAAGTCCCATAGACGAAGCATTTTGTCCTTCGATCCCGTAATCATCCGTCGTTTATCGGGGAACACTGCGGCTCCCATTATGTTTCCTTCATGGCCTTTGAACTCTCGCAGGAGTGAAGTGATTGGAATGAGCTTCGACATTTTACTGGAGGTTGATGGCGTTGGGCGCAGTCGAAGTTGTCTTTAGAGGGATTATGCGTGTCTTTCTCTAAGTTGCGGAGGTGCGTGTATTGCGCGTTTATGCGTGTCAACCTGCCTCGTTTCCATAGACGCCCAGGACACGAGGCTTCCACACCTCCATCACTGTTGCAACCAAAATGCACTCTATTGTCATACCCGCCATCCTCGACACTACCCTCCCAGCGCCTCAGTGCATACATGCGTCCGACTCTTGTCTTCGGGAAGGTCTGGCAAAGCCAGACCAGTGCAGGAAGGCAGGGGTCTGGGCGAGGCGCGTGGATCCCGCGAAGTCCGAAAAAAAGCAGCCTGTGCTCGGAGAATTTGGGATCGACAAAGACAAACCTTCGGAGCGTGTTGAGTCCGAAAAGTGCGCAGACCGAAGGGTCCGTGGGTGCGGAAAAACGAGAGTGACAGGCAAAAGAAGATGCGTGCAGAGAAGGAGGAGAAAGTGCTGCGCCGATTCTCAAGTTGAGACCTTTTGACTGGGGAGAACTGTGATGTGTGATTCAGTAGATAGAAGCACACCGAATGCGAATCTTCATGTGACGGCTTACAAAGGCCATGTTTCGTACGTCCGCGTCAACGCTCGCAAGCTCGCGATCCGCTTGAAACGGCCACACGCTCTACTTCCGACGCATGACAGCATTGATCATGATGGATGACGGCCCCATACTTGAAGCTTGAGCTGGCACCCATGCGAGGCTTACTACCATCCCTCAAGTACAGATTATTGTAACTCTAAAAGTCTGCATGGCAGCAGAACTTTTGGCAGATGCGTCCGAATACATCATGATGGTGTCCTTGACTAGCTTATCCGATACAATGTCATTACTCTCATTCGAAGAACTCCACGATCTCAAAGGCCATTGGTCGATCTTTGGGGTTAACGGATAAACATTTCAATGAATACTCCTTGTGTGCCTCTTTAACACCAGTGACTTGACGGAAGGGTTCTATTCTTGAGACTCTTGCTACAATAACATGAAACGGTTGCATTAGCCAGCGATAAGGCACATGTTCGCACAACAGCTGCATGATATCAGCAACACAACTTACATGGAATCGAATGGGAGTCTACACACCTGAAGCATGATGCAACCATATGAGTAAACATCTGCGGCTTTGGTGGGCATCACCACTCCTCCTTGTTCAGGTATAGCGAGCATCTCGGGTGCCATCCACCGCACATGACCTGGGTGGCAGTCATCAAAGGGAGAGTTTTGTGCTTCTATAAGGATCATCGAGAGACCGAAGTATGCAAGACAGAGTTTTACATCGTCGTTAATCAGAACATTGGTCTGTATGTAGATTGTCGAGTTGTCATCCTGAAATATCATAGATGCAAATTTTTCACACGTACAGATGTCAAATCGCCATGAACCACTCCTCTGCCATGCACTAACAAGTTTATGAGCACGTCTGATCCAAACACTGAAAAAATATAGATGTACAGTAATCGAGGCCGGCTGCGATCTGTCTTAACTGAAGACCCATCAGGACTTGTCCTGTTTTGCGAGATACGGTGCGTACCATTCTCAGTTTGTTGGCTTTGGAAAGAATATGTCCCTGATTCAGGTAGGTATCGAGCGACCCATTTTCCGTCCACGGAGAAACTAGTGCCGGAAGTAGCCCGAAGCCCTCGGTAATGCCATGAAGGATGAGAATATTGTCATGTGCCAAAGTGACCCAAACATAAGAATCAAGACGAATTTTCTGTTTGTTGGGCGAGCAAATCCAAAATCCGTGAATAAATGTCTTCCAGTTACTTCTTGTACGCACCTTCCTGGCCCTGTTCACCAACAGTTCATCATTGCCTTGAGGAATCCTAACTGATTTGACCGCAACCTTGAAGATCGTGGATATGGTGAATCCTCGCCTATTCGCGCACTTACCTTACGCGTCCCGGATGGTCGACACCAAAAACACTTCCAGACATCGCCGAGCCCTCCTGTTCCACGGGGGAACGCCTCAATATTTTTGACTTCATCTTTAGGAATATAGGGCGGCTTTCTTTCGAAATCCATTCGGTAAGGGATCTTTGGACTGTCATTTCTCTTCTATTGAGGGTAATCTGTGACTACTCTTCACACTGAACGCAAGTATATGAACTTACCACAGACCTTCGAGAAACACGATTACCCATTGCAAAGTGTATCAGCCGCGCAGCGTTCTAGCGAAAGGTAGCTGTGATGGTGTTGTTCAAGTAGTTGGTTTTGCAGTTCAGAAAGGGGTGGATTTGGCGGTCTACTCATGACGTCGTATATGCAGTGGGCAGTGGGCACAGTGACAAAGTTTTAGGGGACAAGTCTCGGCCGGAAAGTGCCGGGAAACACAAGCGAAGCGTCTACGGCATACTCGGACCGAAAGTTACCAGCTGTGATGCATTGATGAATTGATGACCCGTACCCAACCCACAATTGTCGCATCCATTACTGCTACTTACGGCCTGCAGATGAGTCCGCAGGATCCTAGGGGTGTCATTGAGCAAGTCTGAGTCTATCCCATCAATTTGTGTAAGTCCCGTTGACAATATCAATATCTTAGTACTTCCTACAGGTGCAATACTATGTCAAGACGTAATACAATACAATGTCCTGCTAGCCGTCGCCCTACGCTGTCAGATAGCTGTCCCTATATGACCCTCGCTATGCGCTCTACAAAATCCACACCTTCTGGCGAAATCGCCTCCTTCCATACTTCATCATATTTCTCCTCTCCAATACACTGCATCACGGTCTCCGCATGATACCCGGAAGCAAACGCAAGATAGCACACCACCACCGACATCACATCAACTGTGCGATCTGCTGGCGCGACAACGAGTAAGCTGGACGTTGAAGCGCGGAGGCTGCTTTGGAACGGAGCGGCTCGAATACGGCATGATTAGAGAAAGGTAGTCCCGTGCTGCAAGGAGCTGAGAGGCGCTGAGCGCTGTGTAACCTTGGCTTCTCCCCTGCCTCGGGCACTTGAGTGTCAGCTTCTGCGTCCTCAAAACACCTTCCATCATTTCCTCGCTCCTGGAGCCTGATCCTGCAATGTCATCGACAGGCTCTATTTGCAGGATGTGGCTGAAGGGCACGCCAGCTTCTGCACAAAGCGTGTCGACTTCATGTGCGTCGGCTGATGCGACGTACAGACACTCCATTATTTCTTGCAGGTGATAGCACCTAGAAAAATATTCCAACGGTGCGTCATAGTGGATAAAGTCATGCCACTCGGGATGCATTCCGCGTGGTGCCACCTGGGTAGTGGGTGTGTGACGTGCCACTGGGCCATGAGAGAGATGTTTTAATGTTGTTTGAACTGTGAGTCGGATAGAGCAGCGCTCTCTGAGTGGTCGATGTGTTTGGACAGGGGGATGAATATCTAACGCGGGTGTCAAATCATTCGTTGACGTCATTACGAGAATTGGGACGAGTAGGGTGTATGAAATTTGATGGAGACCGTTCGGATGATGTGCAAATTCACAAGCAGGAGTAGCAAACAACGCTCGCGCATTTTATCCTTTGAGAGGTGTGGAAGTTGTGGCTCGGTCCACATCCCATACATCAACAAAGTGGGAACAATGACCTATATCGACCAGACTCGCCGGATGGTCGCTGCCCCAAGAGTACTGAGTCATGCACATGTTTGAAAGAAGTATACTGTGGATTTGAAGAAAGAGACTCGTACCATCGATACAAGTATACTGCTAGTCCTTAGTGTTGCTGCGAGATTAAGCTGCCACAAGTTCGTTCTCACCTCAATGATTTGGAAGCTCAACTGAAGCTTTGGTTTAGCCGTGAATCGGATAATCTGGATTACATAATAAACTCATGACATCCACCTTCACGCCAGTACTACTAGTGTCCACTGTCGAGTAATTATCAACACCAATTACTTGTAGTTCCAGGGCACGACCTGGTGAGACACTCGCAACTAATCCGCTCTGCTAGTAGCACGCTTTTGTCTTTCTAAAACTATGGCTTTATCATCTTCACCCATGAAAGACTACGAGATATTCATGTCCACGGTCCAGAAGCCGCCCGAACCAGAGCAAAGCTTTGAGGTTTGCCATCATATTAATTACCCGTCGCTTCGACTCAATATACTACACCATCATCAGGAGATACGCGTGAAGGACTACGTCAAAGCATACACAGCGACCGGTCGACCACCAGCACCAGTCCCAGATCTACCAAATACCCCAAATGCTAGATATGCACTCGGCTTACCACCGATATTTTCTCCCATTCCAATAGAATCGACTACGAGCATCAGCTCTACAGGCACTGTGGCCGAGAAGGCCATAACAAACCCCAGTGATTTGCCCACCATCCAAGTATTTCAGGCGACTAAAACACCAATCGAAGGGCAGTTCCAGAGCATTACAGCACAGCCTACTTTCAGTTTATTCTCCTATGAGGTATGTAGTGATAATATCGCGCACTCGCGGCCTATTTTTCTTCATTGCTCCAGCCACCGGCTCAGGAATATTGACGACCGCCTATCGAATCCAGGAATTGCGGCTTTATGCATATCTTTCAGGGAACATCATGCCTCCGACCCCACTTCCATCAGAAATACTCTCTTCGGACAACGCGTCAACACAGGTCGTCCATCCATTTTACGCCAATGATTCAGCAGCAACTGCGTTCGCGCGTACCAGTGTGGGCCCTGACGCTCCAGATGCCTACATGAGCATCACAACGTCTCTCAAATTCAACAAACATTCATTCGAGGTATATCTCCCTATTTCTGAAGTGTTCCTTGCGGATGCTCTCATCTTGGATTTTTGCACTTTAGGAACTACGGCTAGCACACCATCTTTCTGGCAAGGAGCTTACCTCCATCGAAATTCCGACACGTGAGTCTCTAGAGTTAGAGACAGACGAAATCGATAATGTTTTTGGTAGCTGCCCAGGGTAATATTCTGGGGCCAAACCAAGGCCAAATCTCCGCAACTGTACCTGCCCCGGCTCCTCCACTCCTCCTTGGACGCCCCCGTGGCGAAACAATACGATAGCGAAACCTTTACATTCTTTTTGAGCTTGGTTGTTGTTTGTGTCACTTGCCGTATATCATCATCGTTTCGTGCTATCATCGCTTCGTACTTGTACCACAGAATCATTGATGTTGTTCTGGGTAATGATCGAGAAGTTTAATGTACACAACATGTATTCGAGTCAAATTAGGTTTTTGGGGTGTGTTGGTTAATTCATCATTGACCTCTCTGCTTATACCGCAACTTGCTCAATCCTCTCAGCTGAAGATTCAAAGTCACAAATGATTCTTCGAGCACTACATGGCCTACATAGGTAGTTCGCGTGCCTAAGCTTCCTCTTAATCAAAGGAAACGCTAACTGGATGGGAGAATTCGTTAACTTGGCACGAGCACCAACTGACGAAACACGCCCTTCATTCCCCACTCTCAGCACGAGCGTTTGTGTTCATGTGGTACCCTCAATTTTTGTTTGACTGTCATATTATCAGAGGCCATACAGACTCGACCCAAAAACGAAACGAACGAAACGACAGTGCTTTATCAAGTGGTTGATCTTACGATGCAACAAGTCAGAATTAGAGGAATGGAGTGATGAGCTCTTGTGTACGGGTAGAAGTAAGGAACGTTTGTGGAACTTTGGGAACGCATTACCATGCCAATGCAGGAAAACGCCCATGAGCCATATCTACCTTGACGGGGAACAACAAACGCTAGGTCATATACAAGATCATATGAATCAAATATACGAACGTTATACATGCGGTAGTTTGACTGGTCACAAATCTCGTCGCGAAAGAGAAAGTAGCGAAGTCCGACCCCAAAACCGATAGAAACAAGGAAAGTGCTGCAGAGAGGCCCCACTGATGTGACGGCCCCAGTATACTTGAGCACTTGAGCGCTTAAACGCATCTGGCAACGCCTTTGTCGACGGCGTTTTTGGTACTCCTGCATGATACATCCTACTATGGCCGCAAGTGCTAAGGCCTACGCTTGAGCAATTAAAAAAGCAGATTGAGCATGTAAAACGGATGCCTAAATTGAGTTCACATCTATTATACTAGTAGCGCCTATGCCATGCTATTAGCAATATCACCGATATTTCCTCCGAGTCAAATGACAGTTTTGTGAGGGAAGTCATCTAGAATGCTTCCCCCACCATGGTCATGACGCAACGAGGGTACTACCACGCCAATGCACAAAAACGCACATTAGCTGGCAAAAGATGAACGCCTATGAGCCATATCTGTAGGGAATGATAAATGCTAGGTAATAGACAAGGAAATGTGAATAGAAATACGAACGTTATACAGGCGGTAGGTTGACTGGTCACAAAT
This sequence comes from Suillus subalutaceus, assembly GCF_016647625.1. Taxonomy (NCBI): domain Eukaryota; kingdom Fungi; phylum Basidiomycota; class Agaricomycetes; order Boletales; family Suillaceae; genus Suillus; species Suillus subalutaceus. The sequence continues at coordinate 8,600 of NW_024540347.1, forward strand.
CTCGTCGCGGAAGATAAAGTAGCGAATTCCGACCCAAGACCCCATAAAAACAAAAAGAACGGTGGAAAGAGGCCCCAAACTCCAAAATGATGCAAGCGCGAAAGAAAAGAGCGGAAGTACACAAAGCATGTAGATACGAGATCCTTTGGGCGTTATAATCGGCAATGTTCGTCGTCCTGACATGCGATCACCATCGACGTCGGCAAAATCTTGCGCATGGATTGTCAGAAGTATGACAAGCCCGCTGCAGAAAAGTGCTTTTATGCTCGTTCCGTCGAGTGAAAATTCCCTTGCTAGAATATAGATCTTGTCAACGAAATATTATCCCTCAGATGGAGAATGGCCTACACAGAATCAACAAAGAACCGAGTTCACTTGTCATATAACCTCCTGCGTTGCACAAATTCTTGAAAATGGGATGGTGACCGAGATGAACATCGTCATGCATGACCATGAACACGGTGTAAACCGCACTAGTTATGAACAAGATTTAAGCTGAAAATGGAATGAAAGGCCCAGGCAGAAAACCAAGAGTGCCCAGCGCAAGGTACGAGAATTCTCGACGCTAATGCGCCCGGACGCCACAGGACGCCATGGTTTGTTCAAGACATCTTCATCGGCAGAGTAGGATTGGTTAGACGCATTGAATTGAAAGAGATGGAACCAAAGCCAGCAGAGAGCGCAAGATAGGCCTAGCGGGCTATGGCGAGGAGATACAACAGTTGCAAATATCATCTACCACAAAAATTCAGCGTCGTGCAGTAAAAGTTGTTGCGGGAATGAATACCACGGGGAAAATTGTTGTCTTGAAGTCAGATCTTGTGAAAAGCCAAGCAGTCTCGAAGTGATGCAGCGCACAGCGCAAAGTGGTCGCTGCGAAGTGGGACATTGGTATTTGGAGTCTTTTTGCTATCTAACATCATTATATAGCTTGAAAGGACGGCCAGGCTGAATTTTTGGTTCCCGTCGTTCCATTTCGCATGAGCGATGACCGGCAGACATGGGCCTATTACCCAGCATTATACAGTTCGAACAACGGCCAGGTTGAATTCTCGCTTCCGGTTATTCCATTTCACATGAGCAGTGACCGGTGGCCGGCAGGCATGGATGTTCGCGATCATCCTGGCCTCGTTCAAGTAATACTTTGGGAGGACATTATCCAAGCTGCCGGTGTAGAGCAATTACAGTTCGCAATATGCGAGTGATGACGATAACATTCCTCGGCATATGGAAGTACGTCGTTTGTTTTAATGATGCGAGTAGGCAGGTTGCTTCGACTCCTAAAGGCGTCACTCTCGGTAGAGTGGTGTATAGTTGACCGCAAGCTATATCTGGGTCCATTTGAAGGTGGGCCCGGGAGCTGTCATGCATGAATTAATTGCCAGCCCTTAGGCCTCAATAAGCGCTCTATTGAATATCATTTTGTGGTTTGTGGCGAAAGCATGATGGAAGACAAGCTTACGAAAGGTACAGCACGGAGCCACATTGTGTCTGGATATCCCCTCGCTAGCTCGATCGCAACATAGAAACATTTCGATGTGTACCGCGATGAGGAATGCTCGCACTACCGAAAGTCGATCAAGTTCTGTGAAATCGCGCGTCTAAAACGGCCAGCAGGAACGGCGGACTGGTGGGGTACGCCTTACACCAGGGCATTCGCGGATTCAGAGGTGCGAACAGGGCACCGGGGGCCCCTAGACTAGATCGTAATGTCCTACATAGAGCTGCTCTGAAAGGACACAAATTGCAACAAAAAATTGACAAAATAAAAAAGTTCTACCACAGCATTGATAGCTCACTGTGATGGCTAACATATTTGTCCGAGTGTCTGAGTGTCCGAGTGTCCAAGCCCGAGCCAACGAGCAAAAAGGTCACCGTGGTGAAGATGGTTACCATTTGAATCTTTCTCGGTTCCTGCGAACGATTTCAAACCCTCAGTACTCAGTGAGCAAAAAAGAAAGTCCGCGGACACCCTCACGTAAGATCCGAATGATAACAGGTTATCATGAACTCTGGCCAGATCTAGGACCCCATGACGTGGAACAAGTAGGCCCGCTCAATTTCCGCGTAACAGCATTGCTCATGAACTCACTGATGTGACGGCCCATACCTGAGCTGGCGTCCATGCGAGGCCTACTAGCATCCCTCAAGTACAGATTCTTGTAACTTTAAAAGTCTGCAAGGCAGCAGAAATTTGGGCAGATGCATCCGAGTACATCATGATAGTGTCCTTGACTAGTCTATCCATTATTCTACTTTGAAGAACTTCACGATCTCAAAGGCCTCTGGTCGATCTTCGGGGTTAACAGATAAACATTTCAATCAATACTCCCTGTGTGCCTCTTTAACACCAGTGATTTGACGGAAGGGCTCTATTCCTGAGACTCTTGCTACAATAACATGAAACGGTTGCATTAGCCAACGATAAGGCACATGTTCGCACAACAGCTGCACAATATCAGCAACTTAACTTACATGGAATCGAATGGGAGTCTACACACCTGAAGCATGATGCAACCATATGAGTAAACATCTGCGGCTTTGGTGGGCATCACCACTCCTCCTTGTTCAGGTATAGCGAGCATCTCGGGTGCCATCCATCGCACATGACCTGGGTGGCAGTCATCGAAGGGAGAGTTTTGTGCTTCTATAAGGATCATCGAGAGACCGAAGTATGCAAGACAGAGGTTCCCGTCGTCGTTAATCAGAACATTGGTCTGTAGATTGTCGAGTTGTCATCCTGAAATATCATAGATGCAAATTTTTCACACGTACAGATGTCAAATCGCCATGAACCATCCCTCTGCCATGCACTAACAAGTTTATGAGCACGTCTGATCCAAACACTGAAAAAATATAGATGTACAGTAATCGAGGCCGGCTGCAATCTGTCTTGAATGAAGACCCATCAGGACTTGTCCTGTTTTGCGAGATACGGTGCGTACCATTCTCAGTTTGTCGGCTTTGGAAATAATATGTCCCTGTTTCAGGTGACAGGTAGGTATCGAGCGACCCATTTTCCGTCCACGGAGAAACTAGTGCTGGAAGTAGCCCGAAGCCCTCGGTGATGCCATGAAGGCTGGCGAAGTCGACATCTGCCATTCCAGTACGCCTAACGCTTATAAACCCTGTTGTCTCCGGTCATATTGTAATCTGGATGCGGATACACGCACAGATTACTGAGATTTTATCAACACGTAGTGCACTGTCATATCATGGATCCATGCCTACGATCGAGGAGCTCTTGATGGTCCGGAATTCGGAGTTGGAATACTACCGCAGTATCAGTTAAGGGTTAGTTACTGACATTGAACACGCCCTTCCCCACTCTTAGTATGAGTGTTTGCGTTCTCCAAGTGGTACCCTCAATTTTTGATTATGCCTGTCAGAGGCCATCCAGATTCGACCCAGAAACGAAACGAACGAAACGACAGTGCATTATCAAGTGGTTGATCTTACGATGCAAAAAGTCAGAATTAGAGGAATAGAGTGATGAGCTCTTGTGTTCTTGTGTACGTGTAGAAGTAAGGAGTAAGGAACGTTTGTCGGACTTTGGGAACGCATTACAAGCGAATAAACTATAGCTGGTAGGAAATTTTTAGTGGCCTGTAAGGGATGTGGGAAGCACCAAGGTCCAGAATGATTGCTCGTGTCGTATGTGCAGTCAATGTGGCTCCTTTCCGCTCACTGGATACAGACGCCCAATGACCGCCGGAGTCCATGATCCTGGCGCAACAAGGCAATACTACCATGCCAACACAGGGAAAAGCCCATTCTCTGGCAAGAGACGAGCATCCATGAGCCATATCTACAGGGAACAACAGACATTAGGTTACAGACAAGGCAATATGAAAGCATACGAACGTTATACTGGTGGTAGTTTGACTGGTCACGAATCCCGTCGTGAAGGAGAAAGTAGCGTAGTCCGACCCAATAACCGATAGACAAAGAAAATGCTGCAACGAAGCCCCAGGCTCGAAAATGAGTTAAGGAAAGTAGCGAAAGCACACAAAACATATAGATGCGAGATCCTTCGGGTGCCACAATCAGCAGAATTCATCGCCATTGACGTTAGCAACATCCTGCGCATGAATTGTCAGAAGGATGACAAGCGCGCTACAGGAGATCGCTTTTATGCTCGTTCCGTCAAGCGAAGATTCTCCTGCTAGAATATAAATCTATTCAACGAAATATTACCCTGAGAGGCTGAATGTGACTTACATAGAATCAACGAACAACCGACTCCAGCAGTCACATAAGCCGCTACATTGCATAAATTTCTGAAAATGGGATGGTGACCGTGGCGAAGATTGTCGTGAAGGATCATAAGCACAGTGAACACCCCGCTAGTTATGAACAGATTTAAGCTGAAAATGGATGAAAGGCCCAAGCAGAAAACCAGGAGAGTCCAGCGCAAGGTACGAGAATCCTCGACGCTAATGCGCCCAGACGGCAAAGGACGCCAAGGTTTATTCACGATATCCTCATCAGCAGAGAAGGGTTGGTTAGAGACGTTGAATTGGAAGAGATGGAACCAGAGCCAGCACACAGTGCATGCCAAGGCTAGCGGCTCAGGACGAGGAGATACAACGGTTGCAAATACGATCTACCACAAAAATCAGTGTCGTGCGGTAGTAGTCGTTGACGGAATGAACATTAATACCACTGGAAAAATTAGTGTTTTGAAATCGGATCCTGTGAAAAGCCAAGCAGTCTCGCAGTGGCGCAGCGCACTACGCAAAGTGGTGGCTGTAAAGCTGGACATGAGTGTTACTTCTTGTCAATTGAATGTGGATCTTCGGTTCGCGGTCGTTACATTTCGCATACTTAACCGTAACGGCGACCTCTGGGCGTGGATACCACTAGGTACTTGTATACCGCAACAAACAAAGGAAACTGTGATTAAGATGCAGCGCCCTATGGGGGTCCGCGTTTGGCATGATATGATACACTTCAAGTTCCTCCTCCTTAAGCCCTCCTCACTCTACCTATCCATCTCCTCTGCTCCCCATCTCATCACCCTCTCTTCGTAGACAACGAGATAGTAATAAGACACTGCACAGTGATTTTAAAAAGTTAAGAGTGGGTTACGTGTAGACACAATAACCGACTCAGTTAGCGAGAACCATGAGTTCTAGTGTTGTGGGCAGAACTATTTTGAGGCAGTTCTAGCAGAACCATGTTCTGCCAGTGTGGCAGATGGCAGAATCACGTGTTTTTTCATGGCAACATGGAATCAATATAGAAGCTTTCGTCACATGTCACGATCACATATACACAACTCAAACACTAAAACTACTTCAAGTTAGACAGGTACGATGATTTCGACTCCCCCATCAGCTCTCTTCAAATCCGCCGACCACGCCTTCGTCTCATCCACAGTCATCTTCAAATTCTCAATCCTAAGATTCAGCATCTCAAACGCGTCCAAACCCATAGGCAACCGCTTCGGTATATTTCCTCCCTGTACGACCTCGTACACAGTGCGTGTGAATTTGTCCGCGTCTCCTCCGAAGACTACGCCCTCTAGCATCTGACGCAACACGGAACCCGCAAAAGACTTGTCGGCGTATGCTGGATGCTGCGGTAATACCACTGCCCCTTTCATTCCGTTTGTGTGGAATGCCCCGGGTTCGATAATGCAGATCTGTTTTTTTGTCGTGAGTAGAAATTTATTGGTGAAGAGAACAACGTGCATTTATGTTCCAGGAAGCCGGCAGCTCTTTCGCAAGACCATCTGAGAACCCCTCCAGCGCTGTACATCAAATACATCATCAGCACTTTCCATTCTACACGCATCCAGATTCCTACCATGTTTGCTGCAAACCCATCAGTATCATCTCAACCAACATCAAATTCAAACCGCACTCACGTCGCAGCGTAATAACTCAACCCAGGGAGCGCATTAAACCCAGCAACCGAACTGAGCTGAAGAATCGTCCCTCCCTTGCCCGCTTCATTGACCTCCCTAAAAAATTTCACCGCAGCACGACTGACGTTTGTCGCGCCCCAGAAATTTGTATCGAAAAGCTCACGCGCTTTATCATCAGGCGTGCCTTCGATTTCTGTGATAATTCCATATCCCGCATTGTTGAACACTACGTCCAGCCGTCCGAACGCCGAACGCGTGCGCGCAAATGCTTCGTCGATGTCTTCTTGCTTCGTGACGTCGACTTTGAGCACGAGGAGCTTGTCTGCTGAGTATCGTGCTGCGAGATCTGATAGGACCTGTGGTTTACGGAGGGTTGCTACTACGATGTCGCCTTGATTGAGCGCGTACTCTGTCATAGATCTTCCGAATCCTGAGGACGCCCCCGTTACTGTGCGTGGTGCTTAGTATCGGTCGAATTACAAGTGAGTAGAGGAAACACTTACTGAACCAGACTTTGGGAGAGGACATTGTAGCTCGTTGATGAAATGATAGTTTCCCTGCCCTGGCTGTGGCTTTTATCTCATCCCATCGTTCACCAGGAATATCAGTCAGACATTTGTAAAATCCGTCAATACGTCAGAGAACTGACAGATCAACAGCTCGTATGCGCCGTTGAACGTACGTCACTTCGGCACTCTCGTCAATAGTTCATCTTCGGTGCTTTCAAAGAATCCATATAATCAATACTTGGTACTGGTCATCTACTCGACCCATTACTGTACTCCGCAAGTCTCGGGAATATAACTGACTAACGCTCTTCGGCCCCAGTTCATGGTCAAGATTATCCGACTACTTCGCGATTCGGACGTAGTAAGTTACTACTGATTTCCCCTCAACTCCAGGCTGAGGATGAACCTTGGCATTCACCATCAGCAGGCATCAGCAGGAAAATCATAACGCTGGAGATACTGTCTAGGCGTCATACTTATGTGGACCGTGCTCGCGTCAGACGAAACTGCCTTAATACCACAGTTGTCCACAACTTGATATGAGCTTACGGACTAGCTCAATCTCGCTGTCAATAGTCGAGAGCTCCTCACCTTACCTGATTAGAGCCGAATGTGTCGGGGTGAGCGCCACTCATAGATGGTATAGGACTGGTGTGTATCTGGCAAGCACAAGCGTACTAAATATAAATGAATTGAAACTCTGTGAAAACCGAAGTTCCCGCAAGCAAACTTGGCTTTGCCACGTCAGTTGGCCCTACTGCTCATGCTACTCGAGAGGGGCAAGAAATAGCAGGGAACGTTGAAAATCGATGGTACAAAGACAGGTCATAGTATGAATATTTGTTGTAGGCGGAATGGTTATACACAACACAATAACCGACTCAGATTAATCATTAACGAGAGCCATAACACATGCTAGTACTACTAGTACATCAACATCTTCATGGGAAAATTGAACGTCGACTTCCATTAAATCTTTGTTTGTCCGGGGTCATTTCATTTCAGATTATGCCAAGTGCATACATAATTATAAGTAGTCTGGACTCTCTACGCAGACCGGGTCACGAATCATTGACATGGGAGGATTGCTACAAGATTATTACATAGACAACTGTAGTAGAAGGTAAGAGAAGGTTCACACGCCTAACCCGAATCGGTTTCTATAAGCCTCGGTTCTGGATTCCTGGCATTCCTGCAGGCCCGTCACATTCAGAACATGGACCCTGAGGCCTGAGGCCTGAGCCGTTGCATTACAACGGATATCCCAACAGACCCTAGGCCCTAGTACCTTCGCAATAAAATAGAAGTGCAGAACATAAGGCCGCGTGCCACGAGGCAAGGTGAAAGTCAGCAGGGCCGGACCCTAATAGTTGGGAAACATAATGATTGGTACTACTGCGGGCGTCTCACAACTGATATATATCATCCCACAGTACACCAATCCGTGAGTTATGATTGGGTCTTTGGTAGGCGTCACAGGGCCAGCCACTGGCATGCCATCGATTCGACTCACAGGCCCCTTACGAGGTGGAGGTATACTTTGGTCTAGAACATGCTTGTCCATGGATTTTGTAGAGTAGCTCCGATGATGAATGACTTGAAAATTGTTATTAAGAACATTACAAATAACCTTCAGCAAAACCGCTGGCTGGAAGCAGACCAGTACCCCCAACACAAGCACGATTTTGAAAGTAAACGAAGCAGGGAAGCTAGGGATAATGAACGAAAACAACTGGAGCTGTCATCATGGAAAGAGGCTACGTGTGAACCATGTGAAAAATCAACCAATACAGATGAGAACAACTTCCTCGAGCGCTATTTAAGCAGGCCACATGCCCAAGCTTCCTCCCAATCAAAGGAAACACTGAACTGGATGGGAGAATCTCCCAACTTAGTCCGAACACCGACGGACACGATATGCCCTTCCCCACTCTCGATGTAAGCGCTTATGTCCTTGGGTTCCCAGTAGGCCGAGTGTGGGGGATCGAACAACGTCAACAGTTCAACATCCACGTTTTCCTCGCTCAGACTTCGTCTTCGCAGCGACCGTGAGCACGATTCGCGGCAGCACCAGCGAAACTGTTCGAAGGCGTTTGAACGAATTCCATGGGACGCTTGCCATCCACTCAGGGAGTGGGTATTTCCGATGTTCCAAGTCGTCGAAGCAGGGATCATAGGTAGGGAGTAGATGAGTTTCTGCTCTCGCGGGGGAGAGGAAGGAGAGGCGTGAAATTGAGGCGAGGAAAGCGGATCCCTCGGTAGTGCTTGTGAGAGGGCGCCATCGATTAAATTCCCCCACTAACGTCAAATTGTTGGTGCGCCAAGGAGGAGGGACACGTTCTAGGTCATTGTTGTGGATGTGGGAGTTCCATGCGTACTCGAGGCAGCCATAAAGAAGCCACAGACTTTCAAAGTCTAGTGCGAGGGAGGGTGCGGATAGCAGCACCGGCGCCAGTAGGCTGAAGTCGGCGTCAAGCTCAGACGTGATAGATGAGGCAAAGTTGCTCTGCACGGGAGCTTGTGGGGGAGGTTCGCAGATTCGTCCAAACCAAATCCTGTCTACGCGACCAGCGTAATCGAAACGGAGGTCATTTCCTTCTAGAGCGAATGCTTGCTGCATGCGCAGAGCACGGACGAAAGCCGTGACGTTGGTATATTCCGGGAGCAACACTGTGCGCAGAAGTTCAGGAAGAACGGTGCGTCTGACGATTTTGGAGACGTGGCATAGTGAGAGGGCAGATGCATATGGATTCTGCGACGCATCGTCGCTAGTTTCGACGAAAGTAGGTCTTGCAGCGTGTGCAAAGGTGAGGAGGATGAGCTCCGTGGAAAGATTTGCAAACGGAAATGGAGAAGTGGCTTGCATGATGGGAAAGAAGGGTGTGAAGCTGGTTGGATGATGCACAAATTCTCGTTGAGGCGCACCTTATAAACCAGTGATGATCCATATGTGGACTGTGGTCTGGGACAAAAAGGGTGTTGAACGCCAAGGGTCCACAGTCACTGCGGCGCACATTGTCCACAGCGGAGATATGCCAGCGCATCTGAGCAAATGTAGTCCACGGGTATTTATTGTTCCATTCGGTTGCGCGATCGCAGTACTGCGTGCTGTGGCAGACATCTATGGCTGCGAGAAATTTACTCACTACCAGTGTCCACGAGAAAGTTCAAATTGGGCCTGGTCGGGGAATTCGGTTGATACAAAGTTGCTGGCCGAAATAGGAAGGAACAATATGAAAATTGTGTCCGTTAGACTTCGAATTTGTAATTATAACCTAATAAAGCCTTCCCTTTGTACATCCTGCAGCGAAAGCGTTTTACAAGCCTTCTGAAACAGCTTGAAACACACGGACCTAAAAGTTACACAGCAATGTAGTACCTCATGTCTATCAGCGTGGCCTTGATACCCGGTCGGAGGTGCTGCGTATGATGTTATGCCGGCTTGAATCGCTTGGGCGTATCGTGCCACAATACTGGTTCACTGTGACTATATTGATGAGCAAATTTGTGGATGATTATGAAGCTTTGGAGACGCCTTCATAGGAATTTGGACAAGTTTTTCAGAAAGATACACCTTGCTGTGTGGCGTAGTTCTTGACAAAACTTCCGTTATCTACATATTGTAAGGATGGAACGTTTGATGCCGCGGAACCAATACGCCTTGCTGTGTGGCGTACTAATTCTTGACAAAGCTTCCGTTATTATCTTGTAATGTACAGCTCACTGATCCATCAGCTCATGAGGCCACTAGCGTACTTGAAATGGGTAATAGGTTCCTCCGTAATTCGTTGATTGACGACGTTTTGTACAGGTCTATGGCATCGGTTGGCAGCGAGCCAAACATCTTGAGCTAATATGTCAATGCTATCCCCTGACGAGGGCTGTACGCAGTCTCTTCAACCAAGCGGACCTAGCCAGACCCACTCAGAGGGAGGACAGGCATAAAATTTGTTCGGTCTATCACTACACCGTGACAATTAACATGTCTCCGCGCCAACTTAAACACGGCTGATATGGTCGCCAGTCTAGCGCTTACTATGGATAAATCCGTCGATGAGCGCTTGAACGTTGGACCACATAAGAGTGGGTCTTGAGTCAGGCCCAGTGATTCGCATCGGTGCAGGGAATTCTTGCGACTCGGAGGTTGCGCTTCATAGTAATCGATGTCCAGATGTTGTGCATGCTGAGCGGTGAATCAACAGAAGTTCCAGAACAGCCTTTCTTGCATTCCCTGCGACCTAATGGTTTGCCTTGACCTTATACCATCGCCAAGCCGATCCACAATGTCACAGCAGGCGATGCAAAGATCCGAGAAAATGCGTGAATTTTCATAATTATGGGGACCCAAACCTATATAATAAACTATACAGCAGTCATTGCAAACGAGAAGAAAAAATGCGGCAAGAGTCTATGAAGCAATCTGATGCGGTCCAAATACTAATCAAACAAGACACCCACCCTGCTGAAGCATGCAGTGAAGATTTTTTTCAACCTCTCCGACTCCTACTAGACCGGCGTTTACAGGGGAAGGCGCTGCTTCTCGCTCATGGAAGCGGGCTGAGCGACGATGTTCTGTCGTAAACAAGAAAGAGGAAATGACAATTTGTCAGAACGGGCACGATACCAGGACCGACGTTGGAAAGGGTTCCATAATCCGGGTACTGGCTCTGAAGTAAGTGGAACTGACTCACCTCGTCGTCAGCAAGGCGGATACGAGAGTTCTGAGCCTTGGCACGGGCGTTCTTGATGAATTTGGAGAGGATGAACATGCCGAAGAGGAAAACAGCAGCCAGAATGGCAAAGACAGTGCTGGAGATCGCGTTCTGGGAGCCATTGTGGACCCAGTCATCAGTAAGACCTGAGCTGCAAGCAGCGGCCCATTGCTTCTGGCTGGTAATGGCGTAGTTCTAGAACAGTGGTATTAAGTAAGAGCAATTTGAAAAAAAAACTAGCGCAGGTGCCTACCTCGATCCTGTAGATGAATTCCGTTGCAGCAATGTCAGACTTGTGGCCGAAAGCGTGGTAGGTCTCGAAGTCGCCGCGGGTGCCGTTCTTGAACTTGATCCTGACGAAGTCGCGGTCTTCAGGGGGAGGTCCGCGACGGAGCTCGAAGGCGAGAGCAGAAGCATAGTTCGCTGTAGTCTTTGAGCTAATCGGCTAAATGCATTGAAGTGAGATCATACGCACGGATACCGGCAAGCTCAGGGTTCTCCTTAATCATCTCAAGCATGTGGAATAGGGAGATAAACGGTTGGTAGGAGGTCTCAACGAGGAGGAACTGTAGAGGGTCGCCGTTGAATGCAATCCGCTGGAGGGAGTTCAAGACCGTGTGGAGGATCGTGCGGCCAGCCACTGAAGAAAATAAGATTAGTGGTGGACAGCGTACGTGAATTGAAATTAGCTCACAGTTACCAATACCACCGACGTGCTTGTCCGAGAAGATGGCATTCTCGTGGAAGTCAGCAAAACCACGAGCCTGCTCAACCAAGGTGGGGAGAAGGCGGTGAGCATAGGTCTTGTTGTGAGAGTGCCCAGTCGAGATGTAGTCGTAAATCTAGAAGAAGTTCAGCACGACATCAGTAATCTAAGTTAGATGGCGACACACATTCCACTAAATCACAGAGGTAATCAGCATTTGTATCAAAGAATGAGAGACGTAACCTACAGCGTTCTCAAGAGTAGTAGGGCGGCCGAAAACGTAGTCCCTAACAGCACCGAAGAAAGGACCAGCAGCCTTTGCGGTTGCCTTGAACTCAGAAGACGAGTACACCTTGGCGATGTGTTGCTCAAAAGCCTGCAGGTCATGGTGAGGTCGCGGTTCCCCAGGTTTGAATCTTTGTATTGCTTACCGGACAGTCAATCCATGGCTCAAGGGACCTGTCGTTACCGGGATCGACGGTCTCGATGGGAACGTACTGGTAACCGCCAAGGGGAGCAACGACAGTGGTCTCGTTGGCAAGAACAATCTTGTTGGCAGGGTTGGGAGGGAAAAGACCCTGGAGGAGAGCGACAGCAGAGTCAAAGATGACAGCACCCTCACCGCCAGCCTTGGCATGGACGTGGACCTCATGGGTGTCTACGAGGTCGGTTTTCATGTTCGCGATGTATGAAGGAGAAGACGAGGACATGTAGGTCGAGCGAAGGAAGGATCCGAGCTGGTGAGACTGGACCTGTAGTGCATGCTGCATTAGCTAGGGAAGTTACAAGCCGCATGCCAGTGACTTACAACACCAAGAGCAGTGCTTTCGGTGTAGGAGCTCTCATAGGTCACAGGGTCCTGGTAGTACTCTGTGCGGTCACCATTACGGGCGATGATGAGAACACCAAGAACGTCAGTCATGTTGGTATTGGGAGTAGGTAGTTGGTGAGTGTTGAGGAATTGGAGAAGAGGAATGCTGCTGTTCTGTTGTGACAGTTGGAATTCTCGTCCTTAAATCATGGTAGAACTCCAGCCTCTGCGCCATGTATGCCTTGCACTTGTCACTCTAGATCACATTAGGTTAGCAAGGAGAAGGCTTGGAAAACGCAAGGAGGGGACAGCACGGAGTTAATGCATAGAAGCTTGCGGAAAGCAGTATGATGGCCGTTCTGTAAATTGAAAAGTGCATGCTTACACTTGCTTCCTGACGGCAGTAGGGCCAGCTGAGTACCTGAGTACTGATATACGGTACTGAGTTGGCAATTGAGGGCTCCAGCGCTGACTGTACCCCACGTGACCGTAGCATGCACAGCAAGTACTTGCTAGAATCAATTTCCGTTGAATACCGTTACACAGCAAGTTGCTTCACAGCTTCATCCTTGCTCAGATCGTCACCGTAGCATAAACTCCTGGTTTCACGACTTGTCCTTTCCGCCTTCCCTCAAGTTGCAGCTTAGACTTTTTCGATTTACGTTTTCGTACGTCTGAAGTTCCTCGAGATAACCTATATGATGTCTAATCTAACCACACTGTTGATTCTTGAACACCAGTGCTGATCTTTCTATTCCAAAACTCGCCAATTGTGTCTTATCATCAACCTTTCATCATGAGTTACCAGGATCAATGTCAGTATTCACATCTCTTATCTCTTTCGCATTCTAACCTCCTCAACAGCTCGATCAATCGAAGGAACTTGGGAGAAGCTTTCCCAGGTTGCTGTCAAGGGTGCTGAATATGACTCCCGTGAACGCCAGCCCCATCCAAAATGTCTAAAAGGAACCCGGGTGGACCTCCTCAACTACATCTATGGGTTCTTAGACAAGACAGATAAGAATCGACTTATCTGGCTGCACGGCACAGCGGGCGTCGGAAAGTCTGCTGTTGCGTTCACTGTAGCTGAAAAGATGAGAGGTCTGAAAATGACAGAAGAGACGAAAGTTGAAAAACGGCTCGGGGGAATCTTCTTTTCTCCCGCAAGCACACGAAACGCCGTACTACCGGCTATTTCTTTGCGACCCTTGCCTATCAGCTTGCCAGTAATTTTCCCAGCGTCCGAGGGGACGTGAACAGAGCTATCATTGAAAACCCCGCCCTTCTAGATCCTGACAAGTCTCTTCGGGATCAGATGGAGGCGTTGTTTCTCCGACCTCTCCGGAAGCTTACACTCAGACTTCGCAATTGTCCGCCTTTGGTGTTTGCTATCGATGCCCTTGACGAATGCACGCCCGAATCACTCTCACTCGAATCTGAATCACTTGATGAACCCACCTCTGAAAGCGAGCTTACTGATCTCATATCCCTGCTTGGCGAAGCTCTTTCTGAACCTGATCTTCCCATCGTCCACATTCTGCTCACGAGTCGCTCGGAAGAGCATATCCGGAAAGCCATGCAGACCGAAGAGATGCGCCCGCTGCTGTGCGAGATACCAGTGAAGACTTCAGGAAAAGGCGTTGCTGCGACCATCTCATTAGATGGCGCAGATGTTGACAATGACATATACGTTTTCTTGCAGCACTCGTTCAGAGAGCTAGGAAGTCGCCATCCAGATTTCCCACAGCCATCGACCGATCAACTTGCACGGCTGGCGAGCCGAGCGGGGAGACGTTTTATTGTTGCATCTACGATGATGAAGTTCCATCGACGATCGAAACCATGATCCCCGTGATCAACTTCAGCTCATGCTCGAGCTAACGAGCGAAATGCTGCCAGGGACGGAGGTGTACAAGCTCTACGACCGCATCCTCTCCACGTGTGCCGACCCGACGCTAGCATACCTGCACTTGTCTGTCGTTGCTGCCCTCGCAGACCCACTTCCAATGTCGCAGATATCAAAACTTCTTGGCCCTGGCCATGGCAGGGATGTCGAGACAGTACTGACACAGCTACGATCTATCATCAATGTTCCCACCGACAGCAGTCTCCCCGTGGATATCTATCACTCGTCCGTTCGTGACTATGTTTCCCACCGCTCAAACTGCAGCCTCCGTCAAGTACAATACATCACATCACCGCACTCCCTACTCGCTCTTTCCTCTTTCCGCTTGATGATGCGGGACCTTCCAGATGGCACGGCCCTCGTAGATGCGCTTTCTGAATTGAAGAAGCACAGCCAAGCTACGCAATCCCAGGACCCCCAGGACTTGAAAACGTCATTATCCTTCATCGTCCAGCCACCGGAGCCACTGCAAGTTCTTATAGGTCTGCTATGGGTTCGTGGACATCGTGGCTCGGAGCTGCAATTCTGGCTAGAGACCCTTGATGGGCATGCCTGGTTGCAGACTCGGGAAGGGAACGACTGGATGCTGACTGACGGGGGGAGTCAATGGTTATCGACCGAGGGGGGAAGGGATTGGTTGCAGACCCCGGGCGGGCTAGACTGGCTACAGACTCCAGCCATGAAAGTCTGGGTGCGGACCCAGGATGGGTTAAAGTGGCTACAAAATCAGGCCGGGTTAGAGTGGCTGCAGACCGAGTACGGACGAGACTGGCTGCAGACCGAAGATGTGGATGGCTGGGTGGAGACTCAAGGTGGACGACAATGGCTGCAGACGCCGGATGTACGGGAATGGCTACTGACCGAGCGCGGGCGAATTTGGCTGCAGACACCGAGCGTACGAGGCTGGCTGAAAACCCGGGGTGGGAAAGATTGGCTGGAGACCTCTGGCGGACACGTTTGGCTGGAGACCCCAGACGGGCATGGTTGGCTGGAGACCACGGCTGGGCGAAACTGGCTGCAAGCCGGGGACCATAGAGACTGGTTGCAGACTTCGGGCGGGAATGACTGGCTGCGGACCCGAGGTGGGGAACACTGGCTGCCAACTGCAGATGGGAAAACTTGGATGAAGACCCCGGGTGGGCGAGTCTGGATGCAGACCTTGGGTGGGAAAGACTGGTTGCGGACCCCAGCTGGGAGATACTGGCTGCAAACTGCGGATGGAAGAGCCTGGGTGGAGACCCCTGGTGGGCGAGTCTGGATGCACGCCGAGGACGGGCGAGAGTGGCTGCAGACCGAGGACGGGCGAGAGTGGCTGCAGACCGAGGACGGGCGAGAGTGGCTGCAGACCGAGGACGGGCGAGAGTGGAATAGAGGCATTCTGTTCAACATGGTGTCAGGGTCGCGGAACTTGGTGCGGATGAAGGTCGGGTCACAGTGGCTGTGGCCCGAAGACGGGGGAAGGTGGCTGCGGACCGAAAGCGGGCGAGAGTGGCTGTGGACCGAAGACGGGCGACAGTGGCTGTGGACCGAAGACGGGCGAGAGTGGCTGCGGACCGAAGATGGGCGAGAGTGGCTGCGGCCCGAAGACGGGGGAAGGTGGCTGCGGACCGAAAGCGGGCGAGAGTGGCTGTGGACCGAAGACGGGCGACAGTGGCTGTGGACCGAAGATGGGCGAGAGTGGCTGCGGACCGAAGACGGGCGAGAGCGGCTGCGGACCGAAGGCAGACGACGGCGGCCGATCTGGAGCGCGAATAGGCGAGGGGGAGAGTGGCTGCAGACCCTGGACGGGCGAGGTTGGTTGCAGACTGTGGACGGGGATGAGTGGCTGCAGACCCTGGACGGTCGAGATTGGTTGCAGACTGAAGGCGGGAGAGACTGGTTGCAGACCCTGGATGGGCGTGGCTGGATGACGTCTTTGGATGGACGCGCCTGGCTGCAGACCCCGAGGGGACAAGATTGGTTGCACACCTCAGACGGGTACACCTGGATACAGTCCTTAGGCGGTCAAGACTGGCTGCAAACTCCAGGCGTGCAAGAGTGGCTGCAGACCCCGAGCGGTCAGCAGTGGTTCCACACCCTGCCCTCGATCCCTCAACCTTTACTGCCATCCTCCGTATCATCTACGTTCATCTCCCAGCCATCCTCACAACCACCTCAAAATAAGGAAAATCAGCTACAGAGCTTGGACGAGGGAGCCTGGTTGAAGGTCCCAGGCAGCCTACGTTGGTTGCAGACCCCTGACGGGCGAGAGTGGATGCAGTACCGTGGAGGGTGGGATTGGCTCCCGACCCAAAGTGGGAGAAATTGGCTGCAGGACACAGGCGGTCGAGACTGGCTGGAGACCTCGGGAGGGCGAGACTGGTTGCAGACCCAGGGTGGGCAAGACTGGCTGCAGACGTACGGTCGAGACTGGTTGCAGACCCAGGGTGGCCAGGACTGGCTGCAAACACCACACGGTCAAGCATGGCGTTTGAAGACTATTTGGGTGACTGTCGAAGAATTTTCGAGCACATTAGAAGCAATCAGGGAGTACATAATCGCCCTAGAACTGCCTCTGCAGCCAGCCTTTCAAGCAATCCAGCAGTTCAAGTCCCTGCCCGATTTCTTGATGTTCCCGGCATTCCTGGCGTTAAGGCACCAGGATCATTCCACCTCTACATTACCGCAAAGTTTCCCACCAGACATGGAGATCATTCATGCTATGAAGGCTTTTTCAACTTTCGCATACGAAGCACGCGTACGCAGTCGAACAGCTTCCTACGCCCTCAATTATGCATGTCAAAACTGGGCTATCCATCTCTCGCGGGCTCCAAATCCGTGGGACGAGAGGCTCGCCTATTTGTTCAAGTCTTTCTGGAATCATAATCTCCTCTCCTGGCTCGAAAGGCAGTGGAGTTTGAAGGATGTACCGTCTTGTCTCGCTATTTTATTCGAGGGCCAGAAACTTGCGATGGTGGGTGTTTCCAACGCTCTCTAGACTCACAACATCGAGGCCTGATCTGTGCATATAGGAACATCTTCTTCAGGCTCCAGGGTCATTTTAGCCACGAGTCTGACGGTGAAGATATCAAGATGCCACATGCCACGCTGTCTTGTTACTGTACACTCATGTATTCCTCTCACGTTGCTCAAGTATGCAATATTTATAGTGTCGGACAAAGTGATGTGAACGAAGAATACGAAAGTTATGTAGATGGATGTTTGACTGGTCACTGGTCACGAATCTCGTCGCAGAAGAGGAAGTAATGAAGTTCGACCCAGAACTGATACAACCAAAGAAAATACCGCAGAGGCCCCATGAGGCTCCGCAACGAGGCAAGTGCAAAGGATAACAGCTGAAATGCACAAAGCATGTAGATGCGAGATCCTTCGGGCACTACAATCGGCAGAGCTGATCGTCCTACAGAGGTGCGATCACCATTGAGATACGTGAAATCATGCGCATGAGCTGTCAGGAATCATATGACAAGTGTGGCGCAGGGAGATGTTTTATGCCCCTTCTATCAAGCGAAGATTCCCCTGCTAAAACATTAATATGGTCAATGAATCATTATCCTGCCAGTGTGAGGCAAAATTGCCTACATAGAACCAACGGCTCGTAACAATCATGACTCCAGCAGTCAAAATCCGTACATTGCATGAATGAAAAGGGGATGGTGACTGAGACGAAGATCGTTGTGCAAGATCTGAAACGCTAGAGCAGAAAACAGGAGTCCCCAAAACAAAGAACGTTCAACGAGAATCCCCGACACTAATGGGCCAAGATGCCGAAGGTTGTGAGCAAAGTAGGATTGGTTAGAGACGTTGAATTGGAATGGATGCAATCACAACCACTGAGAACAGAGATCATTGAAGTGAGGGTGAGTGACGGGTTGTGACGAGAAGATACGAAAGTTGATTGCAATTACATAAGGAACGCTGTCAATTTCAGTATCTTCTCTCGACGCAGCGCACTAATGGTTATTGCAAGAATGAATATCAATGACTGGGGATATCCATTTGTCGGTTCACAGTCCTGTCGTTTCTGATAACTGCTTCTCGAATCGGGATGGGTTTGGGGGGTTGTGTGAGCCGTCACGTCGACGGCAACACTGACAATCAGGCAGTAAGGTGGAAGAGCGTATGATTGACGATACGGTAAAAGGAAGATGAGATTCGAGTATGTATGCGTCGAGCTATATATACGAGTCGATGTGCATCGGTCCAAACACAGAACAAATAGTACTCGCGGTGTCCAATCAGGGAGAAGTGAGCAAGCCGCGTCTGTCACGTGGTATGCGTCATACTTAATTGCGTGTCCAGAGTTGGCACACATTTTGAAAATATGACGTACAAGGACGCTCCGCTTCGGTCGGCTCTACGACAACTTATTGTGTTTGCAGTAGTAACTCATGGAGGACAAGCACTGGGAGGTCACAGTCACTAGCAGTAAATGTATCAACATCACAGCAGTTGCCGCATCAGTCTGATCACTCAGGTGCATTTTCACGATGCCCCTCCATGCATCGGTGCATCGATGAGCGCCCGGCGTTGGCTGTACTCTATATGTGTGGCAGCACGCACAGCAAGTGCCTGACTCTTACTGGAATCACTATCCGGTAAATCTCAAGTAACCTTGGGGATATCTAGTAATTTTCTACTCACTCCACAGTTGCTTCACAGCTTGATCCTTGCTAGCAGATCATCACCGTCGGACTCAGACGGACTTACGACGCCAATCGTTTTCGATTCACGACTTCTCCTTCCCCCAGCCCTTTCCTCAGGTTGCAGCTTAGACTTTTTCGATAAACGTTTTCGTACGTCTTTCTTCGAGATAACCCATACGATGAGTCTAACCTGT
Organism: Suillus subalutaceus; assembly: GCF_016647625.1. Classification (NCBI taxonomy): domain Eukaryota; kingdom Fungi; phylum Basidiomycota; class Agaricomycetes; order Boletales; family Suillaceae; genus Suillus; species Suillus subalutaceus. The sequence goes on from NW_024540347.1 coordinate 27,956, forward strand.
TGATTCTTGAACACCAGTGTTGATCCGTCTATTCCCAAACCCACTAATTGTGTCTTATCATCAACCTTTCATCATGAGTTACCAGGATCAATGTCAGTATTCACGTCTTTTATCTCTTTCGCATTCTAACCTCATCAACAGTTCGTGGCAATCTTCGATCAATCGAAGGAACTTGGGAGAAGCTTTCCCAGGTTGCTGTCAAGGGTGCTGAATACGACTCCCGTGAACGCCAGCCCCATCCAAAATGTCTAAAAGGGACTCGGGTAGACCTCCTCGACTACATCTATGGGTTCTTAGACAAGAAAGAGAAGAATCGACTTATCTGGCTGCACGGCACGGCGGGCGTCGGAAAGTCTGCTGTTGCGTTCACTGTAGCTGAAAAGATGAGAGGTCTGAAAATGACAGAGGAGACGAAAGTTGAAAAACGGCTCGGGGGATCATTCTTTTTCTCCCGCAAGCACACGAAACGCCGTACTACCGGCTATTTCTTTGCGACCCTTGCCTACCAGCTCGCCAGTAATTTTCCCAGCGTCCGAGGGGACGTGAACAGAGCTATCATTGAAAATCCGGCCCTTCTAGATCCTGACAAGTCTCTTCGAGATCAGATGGAGGCGTTGTTTCTCCGACCTCTCCGGAAGCTTACACTCAGACTTCGCAATTGTCCGCCTTTGGTGTTTGCTATCGATGCCCTTGATGAATGCACACCCGAATCACTCGAATCTGAATCACTCGATGAACCCACCTCTGAAGGCGAGCTCGCTGATCTCATCTCCCTGCTTGGCGAAGCTCTTTGTGAACCTGATCTTCCCATCGTCCACATTCTGCTCACGAGTCGCTCAGAAGAGCATATCCGCAAGGCTATGCAGACCGAAGAGATGCATCCGCTGTTGTGCGAGATACCGGTGAAGACTTCTGGGAAGGGCGTTGTTGCCACCATCTCATTAGACGGCGCAGATGTTGACAATGACATATACATTTTCTTGCAGCACTCGTTCAGAGAGCTGGGAAATCGCCATCCAGATTTCCCGCAGCCATCGGCCGATCAACTTGCACGGCTGGCGAGCCGAGCGGGGAGACGTTTTATTGTTGCGTCTACTATGATGAAGTTCATCGACGATCGAAACCATGATCCCCGCGACCAACTTCAGCTCATGCTCGAGCTAACGAGTGAAATGCTGCCAGGGACGGAGGTGTACAAGCTCTACGACCGCATCCTCTCCACGTGTGCCGACCCGACGCTAGCATATCTGCACTTGTCTGTCGTTGCTGCCCTCGCAGACCCACTTCCAATGTCGCAGATATCAAAACTTCTTGGCCCTGGCCATGGCAGGGATGTCGAGACAGTACTGACACAGCTACGATCTATCATCAATGTTCCCACCGACAGCACTCTCCCCGTGGATATCTACCACTCGTCCGTTCGTGACTATGTTTCCCACCGCTCAAACTGCAGCCTCCGTCAAGTACAATACATCACATCACCGCACTCCTTAATCGCTCTTTCCTCTTTCCGCTTGATGATGCGAGACCTTCCAGATGGCACGGCCCTCGTAGATGCGCTTTCGGAATTGAAGAAGCACAGCCAAGCTACGCAGCCTCAGGACCCCCAGGACTTGAAAACGTCATTATCCTTCATCGTCCAGCCACCGGAGCCACTGCAAGGTCTTATAGGTCTGCTATGGGTTCGTGGACATCGTGGCTCGGAGTTGCAATTCTGGCTAGAGACCTTAGATGGGCATGCCTGGTTGCAGACTCGGGGAGGGAACGACTGGATGCTGACTGACGGAGGGAGACACTGGTTGTCAAGATTGGCTGGAGACCTCGGGCGGGCAAGATTGGCTGAAGACCTCGGGCGGGCATGGTTGGCTGGAGACTACGGTTGGGCAAAACTGGCTGCAAGCCGGGGACCATAGAGACTGGTTGCAGACTTCGGGCGGGAATGACTGGCTGTGGACCCCGGGTGGGCAAGACTGGCTGCAAACTGCAGATGGGAAAGCCTGGATAAAAACCCCGGGTGGGCGAGTCTGGGTGCAGACCATAGGTGGACAAGACTGGTTGCAGACCCCAGCTGGGAGACACTGGGTGCAAACTGCGGATGGGAGAGCCTGGATGAATACGCCAGGTGGGCGCGTCTGGATGCAGACTGAGGAGGAGCGAGACTGTGACATTCCGTTGGGGGTGAGCCTGTGGCTGCAGACCCAGTGGTTGCTGCAGACCGATGATATAGAGTCGCTGCAGTCCGAGCATATAGAGTCGCTGCAGGCCGAGGACCGAGCCATTCTGTTGGAGGTGACAAACTGGCTGCAGACCATAGGTGGGAAAGAGTGGCTGCAGACCCAGGACGGGCAATTTTTTTTGCAGACTGAGGGCGGGGAAGAGTGGCTACAGACTCAAGATGGGCGAGATTGGTTGCAGACTGCGGACGGGAGAGACTGGTTGCAGACCTTGGATGGGCGTGCCTGGCTACAGACCCCCAGCGGACGAGATTGGCTGCACACCTCAGGCGGGTACGCCTGGATACGGTCCCCGGGCGGCCAAGGCTGGCTGCAAACACCAGGCGTGCAAGAGTGGCTGCAGACTCCGAGAGGTCAGCAGTGGTTCCACACCCTGCCCTCGATCCCTCAACCTTCTCTGCCATCCTCCGTATCATTTGCGCTAATCTCCCAGCCATCCTCACATCCACCCCCAAACAAGGGAGATCAGCTACAGAACTTGGACGAGGGAGCCTGGTTGAAGGTCCCAGGCAGCCTACGTTGGCTGCAGACCCTTGACGGACGAGAGTGGATGCAGTACCGTGGAGGGTGGAACTGGCTGCCGACCCAAAATGGGAGAAATTGGCTGCAGGACACAGGCGGTCAAGACTGGCTGCAGACCTCGGGCGGGCGAGACTGGCTGCAGGCCCAGGGTGGCCAAGACTGGCTGCAGACGTATGGTCGAGACTGGTTGCAGACCCAGGGTGGCCATGACTGGCTGCAAACATCACACGGTCAAGCATGGCGTTTGAAGACTATTTGGGTGACTGTCGAAGAATTTTCGAGCACATTAGAAGCAATCAGGGAGTACACGATTGCCCCAGAACTGCCTTTACAGCCAGCTTTTCAAGCAATCCAGCTTCTCAAGTCCCTGCCCGATTTCTTGATGTTCCCGGCGTTTCTGGCGTTAAGGCACCAGGATCATTCCACCTCTGCATCACCGCAAAGTTGCCCACGAGACATGGAGATCATCCATGCTATGAAAGCCTTTTCAACTTTCGCATACGAAGCACGCGCACGCAGTCGATCAGCTTCGGACGCCCTCAATTATGCATGCCAAAACTGGGCTATTCATCTCTCGCGGGCTCCAAATCTGTGGGACGGGGGGCTCACCTATCTGTTCAAGTCTTTCTGGAATCATAATCTCCTCTCATGGCTCGAAAGGCAGTGGAGTTTGAAGGATCTACAGTCTTGTCTCACTATTTTATCTGAGGGCCAGAAACTTGCGATGGTGGGTGTTTCCAATGTTCTCTAGATTTATAACATCTTAATGTCTGACCTGCGCATATAGGAACACCTTCTGCAAGAGGGACGTCCACCACAAACCAAGGTAGCTAGCTCCCCAAGACTTTCAAAACGGTCCTAGTTAACAATCACCTTAGCGCGGGCTAGATTTCAGTGACAGCGACAATGTCGACCAAGACACGTCAATACCTCGGAAGCAAGGAAAGGTGGCACTGACCACATCTTGAGATGATGCCTGCAACTGCGCAGTCGCTCGTTCAGAAGAAAGAAAAATAACATTGTATACGGAGGAATCGGACTACAATGTAATAAATACAAGGACTCCCCTTCGGTCGGCTCTACGACAATATGATATCATGTTTACAGTAGCAACTCAGGAAATACAATGTCAGCGTCGTCTCTGCAAATAGATAGTGTCTCTTCGCGTTCTCACTTTCGACAACACCATGCACAATCGATCATGAGCGAAGGGATCAGTCCAGAGGTCGAGCACGGTTTGCGTTAGGGTCAAACCTTAACATCCATTTAATGTAGTTGCATATGCGGGTCGCAGGGGAAACTGTTTTCGGTTCGCTGTCCATGGCGAACGGTTTGTATGGAATGCGGGGGATGCAGCGGCTGTCAAATGTATTGAGAAGTTGGAGATTGGTTGAGGAAGCGACGGTGCAGCACGACGACGCACACGCGCGCGTTTCTGATCAATCCCATTTCTAGCAAGAGGTTACATACTCCAGGATGGGTTAACATCGCAAGATAGTCGAGTGTGTATTCTGGTGCGTTCAATCGAGTCTGCTCAACTTCTTTCAGGCTGTCATAAGATTCTACATGACTTCGTCAGTGAAATGTGTGATTGCGATGCTTACAAATATCGCCTGGCAAGTTGTCTAGAATTTTGTCACTGAAAATCCATCAACATAGACGTTGAGAGGGGAAAGGAATGCACGGTCAAGACAGCTTTCAGCGTCTTCGAGAATTGCTAGAGGACGTCAATGGTGTCGTCGAAGTTTGTGGTCTAACAACGCCGTGAAATGAAGCAGAGGTCCCCATAGTACTGAGCAAAGAGCCGTAAAGAAAACAGAACATGAACGTTAAGAGGAGACAGAACGCAACAATACAGCATGACGTAGTGGACGCAATAGCACCCGATGCCGGCGGTATCTGGTGCTTAATACATGTAGATAGATGAATTGTTTACACTACAGAAAAAGACGTCTTTACAGTCTCATGAAATAGAAATGAAGCAGAGGTCGCCGTAGGCAAAGAACGGTGTTCGCAGTGGACGGAAAGAGCCGTGAAGAACGCAAACAACACAGCATGACGTATGGACAACATCGCCGGTGGTTACAGTATGGGGAAAAATATATCTGATACGCGATGCGCAGTGCACACCTCTTGACGTATCTGATGAACCTCTAAGTAAAAGCATTCTTCAGTTTTGAATTCATGGACGATTTCCGACACTTCACCATGTAAAGTTCCAAGACCACACGACCCACGCACGAATCCGTCGTCTAGTGCAATACATAGAATAATGCTACAGGTATAGTGTATGATCCACAGATGCATAGTACGGACAGCAATGCTAATGACCATGCGAATATAAAGTGTAAGTATGTATGTAATAGCAAGACCCTCACGTCTCACGCGCTCGCAGCAATCACAGGCGGAAGCTCCATAGCCCTTCCCTGCCCTTGTGCTTGCGGACCCGGTTTCTTCTTGCCTCCTCCAGCTATACCCAAGGCCCCCCCCACCCCCTGCTCCATTGGTTCCCCCACCTAATCCATTAGTGCCACCACCGCCAGCTCCAGCTCCACCAACATCTCTTCCCTCCACCCCAAGCCCATTGAATGCGCGCATCGGTTCCACTGGAACGGCATCCGACATATCGGGCATTGACATTAGCACTGGCTCCTTCGCTTTGTTCTTCTTCTTGACAGCCCCTGCAGCAGCGCCTGTCTTGAGTACCTGACCCAAAGGTCCAAGCTTCGCCTGCGCAGGTGCGGGTGCATCGTCTGGGACCGTGATGACCCGTGTGAACTCGCCTGATGAACTTGGTACATAAGGTAATGGTGGAACGCCAGGGTGAGGAAGTAACCCAAATTGAGGGACAGGTGGGAGATAAGGGAGACCTTGGAAGGTGCCGGGAGGTGCGAGTGCTGCAAGCCGCATGTGAAAGTAGGGACGCAATAACCCGATCTGATCGCCAACATTCTTGCTCGTGATAGGAAGTAGCGAAGGCGGTGGTGGATATGGCGGTGGCGGTTCTGTGGGTTTTGCTCTGAGAGAGGAATAACATTAGACGAGAAATCGAAAGACTGGATGGACAAGACGTACTCGATGGCAGCCCCTGCCGCTCCCCGTGATTTCCCTTTGAGTAGCTTCTTTGGGATAGTAAGACTCGATAGCCCCAACTCCGCAGCAATGCCAAGCTCCCGTAACCCGAGAAAGTCGTCACCAAGTGAGTCAGAAAACCCACCCATGACAAACGCACTCTCGTCCTCTTCGTCATCCTCGCCAGCGAAAAGCGCATCATCATCGAGAACTTCCACCTGTGTCTGTGCATATGGTGAGTACAAGAGATGTTGGTCCGTGAAGGAAAGACTAACAGCTTCGCGATACGCTCCAACAAGCTTTTTCTCGAGGTCAACAAGGCGCGAACCGTGCCGGACGACGTCGTCCTTGATGTATCGCTCAAGATCTTGAATTCTCGTGACTCCACTTTCGAAGAGTGTATGCAGGATGATTTCCTATAACACACTGCCAGTGAGTTCCAGGTCAACGATGGGAGAGAAAAGGTGAGACGCACCTCTGGCGTCATGCTCTTCGCATACTTGTCGCACATGAATCGTAGCGTTCGACCGACATTGAGGAAATACTCAGACGTCACCCCCACCATCACATCTAGTGCAGCGCTTGACGCCCCTGGACATACAGTAAAAGTAAGTACACGAATCTCTAGCCGCCTATCACGCCAAACAAAACGATGATGACGAAGGAAGAGTATGGAACGCACCTTGGAATCCTTCATGCTCTAGCACCTTCCGATTCATCCATTTCAGACATTCGTCCGCATTCTTCTCACCCACTTCTAGTTCCACTGGTCCCTTCACCTGTCTAAGACCAGCATATCTCGCTCGCCACGGCCGCTCATCTATCACCTCATCAACCATGCCTTCTTCCCCCAGTATCTGGCGGCTCATCTCCCATTCCACCCTCTTCTGTGTTTAGGTTGAGCGCGGCAAACTTAGCGTGGGTACGTCGGACCCGTTTAAGAGTTTTAATGTTCGTGTTCATGAGACTGAGGAGGGTGTTGGGCGCGGGAGTATCTCTGTCCTTGTATTTTGCTAAGGACTGAGGGCGGAGTTTCCGTCGCTTGCGGGGCCTTGCAAATTGTGATGAGGATGTGGGCTGGGATTGCGGATAAAGAGGTCGATGCAGCGAAAGGCTGAGGAAGGGCTGGAAGTCCATTGGCGAGATATGAGTCGGATTGAACAGAGGACCACCAAGGCGAGTTTGGGTCGTCTGCCGTGGGAATAGGCGCAAAGGGAGCAGGGCTTAGACGTACGCGTTTACGAGGACGATAAGATGAACCGTTTCTGCATCGAATAAGCGAAGAGGTACCGCAATCAGTATTTGCCGATCAATGTACGGAGGATGCATTGGTAAAGGAACAAAAAGGTGAGGCTCACAGCTTGCGTTTCTCCCCCGAGTCATTATCTATTGACATTAATGTTTCGTCTGCTTCGCTGTCGTATTCATTTGTAGAAGCAGATGAACTGTATCCATTCGGGATGCTTGATGGACCGGCTTCTGACTCGAGTGAATGGAACGCAGCCATACCGTGTGGCGTACGCTCAAGCGCAGGGGAATCGGCAAAGGGAAGATCCATGCGCTGCTTCGGGGTGATGGTGCTTTGCGTTGCGGTCAATGACGGAGATCGTCTGTGGGTGTATGTCGTGCCATTAATCTTGGGCCGTGCCGTCGCGTTAGGTCTCATTGGGATGGGAGAAGCGGAATGCGAAGGCTGGGATAAAGCAGCAGGTAAAGGAGGGTCAATTCGTTCCTTGCGGTCCGTGATGTTCTTCAGTAGTCTATCGGCTTTCTTCTTGAGGCGCATTGCGCACTGGCGGAGGGGGTGGTCCTGCGCGGCACAGTGGGCCTCACCACGCGTTTTCACGACGGTGATACATACCTCAGTCGCATTGTAGGTGAAACAGTTTGACCATATCAGATCTAGATCATCCGCAAACTCGCGCTTGGACTTGTATTGCTTTGATTTGACCTTCTTGAGCATGGATTGAAGGTCCATGGGGTTTGCGATCACTGGATGGTATGAGACGAGACATGTTGAGATAGGATATGTGCGCGCACCATCGTAGTAGTCGGGAACATCGGATTTCGCAACTGGTTTAAGGAATGCCTCTGCGTCGTGATTATCCTGTGTATGATGTCAGCGGGGTAAGATAGCGTTGATCCGCATGCACACACCATGGTCACTGTACGCAGATCATGAAGTAGTCCCTCAAGGGAGTCATAAAACGGTTCTGATACCTTGGCATCGAAGCTTTGGCGCTAGAATGATTTAATGCATTATTTCTGCTTTAGGCACAGCACGGAACAACAAGACTCACGCGTGCGTCCTTGACAGCACTCAGAAGGAGTCTGAGGTCAGGCGAGGGCTTAACCTGGCTCTCGGTGAGTGTCCTGAGGAGGTTCTGCATACTGTTAGTTGTGTATGGATGGATGGCTTGACGAGGCTTACATTCATCCTCTGGTCGCGCCGGCTGTCATTAACCGCGCAACGGACTCAGCGGGACAACTGCATTGTTCAGTCGGAGTTTGAATGTCTATGGAAGTTTCCGACCAAGGACAATGTGCTTATGATGGGATTTAGCCTATGTAATGGTTGGCTAACTTTTGAGTCGATTTATACACTAGTACTTGTAAAATAAGCAAACACAATATCCAGTGACATCCATCCTCCAAACGGAAGTCACCCCCCCTTCCCCACGCTGGCCCACCTCCTCCTACAACCTCCTCAACTAGAAGTTCATCGACAAAAGTCTGCAACCAAATCTGGTCCCTAACCCCTCACGAACTCACTGTCTCAGCAATACACTCGCCCAAAACCAAATCTGTATCCGAGAATAACATGGTAGCGTCTTTCGCGGTGAGTACCTATCACGAGCGCGGTCTCTGTAATTGAGCTTGGTGCATCTTTTAGATCCTGTGATTCTTTGCCGGCCGAGACGGTGATCTTTGGTGGTGATTAGAGAAAGCGTTGTTTGATGGGCGTTGTACTCGTGAGTTATTGGGTTTAGAAAGATGGTGAATGCTAATGCATGTTGTAGCGTTTGATGCGAGCATTGCGAAGCTGTTAATGAACATTTGTGAATCTCTGCTTTTGTCACTGTGTTTCTGTGGTCGATCGTTCAACGTTATTGATCGGAGCGGAACTATCAGGTTCAACAAGATATCTTATCGTCTAAACAAAACGTAGTTTTGTGGCCTCCGGATAAATACGTCAAGCTAGCACAAGGTGCACACCCCCTCAGCCTCGACAACACGGTTAACCGAAAAAAACGACAACAGGGCTGACAGAATGTATTCCACCACTGCGACAGCGACCGCGCCAAACTCCGAGACCCCCTCCGTCAAGGGCACAGTATTAGCCAAGCCAAATATGGTACGTCGCGACATTTCTTCTCCCTCACTCGAGTTGCTCCTCCGCAAAGTTGCCCTCTCCCAACTCGCTCTGCTAAAACTATGCGAATCCAAAACGGCACAGCTTCCAACGTCACTGGCGCCTATGGTGCTGCTGCTGCTATCTGGTTTGATAGCTTCGTTCGCGCTTGTGTAGTTATCAAATTGAGCAGGGCACTTCAGGGTCTTGTATTTATGATCAGTATACTTGAAGTGGTCGTTTTGGGATGGAATCAGGAGTGTGTACTTGTAGTTTCTTGGTAACAGCAACGAAATAATGCATGTGACTCATGTCTGCTTTCTTGCAATTATCATACCAATAATATCGGAATATGATCTGACGCAAGTCTGTATTGACATCCCATCCTTCCCGCCCATCATGTTTGCTGTCTCAGCTTGCTTTCTTTCGTGTTTGTCCACTTCCTTTCATTTCTCGCTTGCCCATACCGATACTAGGCCTATCGTAACATTCAGCCCAACTTGAAACCGGCCATTTCGGAGATGTCTTGATTTCAGCCAAATGACAAGTCGTTAGGTTATACTCGTGCGGACGGTCACATGAATACTGCAATCAAGTCAGTGGACGACAGTCGTGTGAATCTGGTCTGCCCTACCCATAGCAATCTCGTAGATTCGGAAGGAAGACACACCGGCGGTTTGGGGATTTTGCCTTGGGCAATATTTTAATCGAAATGAGAATAAATAATTAGCCATTCGCACTTTGAATTTTACTACTGGGATAACGGCAAATTGCGACTGAGGGCAAAATGCGAATGCAACACAACCCATTTTGACCAATATTTTCAGTCCGGTCTAGTATTTAAAGTTTTCCGCCGGGAAAATGACAATGCAGATATTAAACTTAGCAATCCAATTTTGTCTGAAGGAAAATGCAAAATTTGAGGCGAATAAAATGGTCGGTAAAATATTATATAATGACTGACATTCATATTCCCGTTGCAAGTATAAATTTTCACAATGGTAAAATTTGATTGCGAAAACAAGAAATTTTATAAATAGTAAAATGACCTGCGCATCCGGCGGGCATTCATCGCGCGCTCACAAGGAATCCATCGGGCATTGATCGGGCAGTACAACTCGGGCATTTTGGCAATTCAGAACACGCGAGAACGAAATGCTTATTTTGTGCAGTAATGGCAAGGAGTAATAATACAGGCTTCCAAAGGTACTGTACTAAATGTCATTGGTTGAAGGAGGCAAGATTTTCTAGACCAAGATTACTGAGGGTCTCAGCGTTACCCTCTGAATCCCTCCTACGTTTCTTACTAGTGGGTGTGAGCAGTCCCGTCACGTCCTGCGAGGCGCACAGTGACTTCGTATACATATGACGTCCATTGGGTTTGTCAATCGGATGCAGTTTTCGCAGTACAGCCGCATCCTTATCAGGCCAGCCGGGTGATTCAAGGTGTTTGTTGTAAATATCGATGACGGCCTTGTGTGATTGCAGTTTCTTCATCCCCATCTCCTTCTGGTAGGCAACCGACTCCAACAGGACTTTTTTTGCAGCATCTATAATCCTCCACTGTACAGCCGTGGGCGCAGGCCCAGCTTCGTCATCAATACATCCGTCCAATGAGAGCCGCAATTGTACAAGCATCTCCTGTGCCTCAGGGGAGACCACAAAGTATCGATGCGAAAAGAACTGCGCGAATTCAAGAATGACATTGTCGAGCGGTTTGCAGTCGACGAATATATCCTGTGGAAGATCAGTTCTTGCGATGAGCCAATTCGATTTCGCGGATCCTCCGGACCCCAGTAGCGGATCAGCATCGAAAACCTGCAATATAAACTGTGTCCGATCAACGGAACTCATGTAGCTCTCCTTGAACATCAAGGCTGTCCACAAAACGACATAAAGACTGGACTCTAGGTCATCCTCTACACCATGGACGGCATCGATGTTTTTGACGAGGTGGGCAGACATAACCTGCCAGGTTCCCTAAGAATCAGCAAAATCAGTGCAATATGAGTGTGAGCGTGAAATGAACATACCGTACGGGTTGTCTGTCGAGGACCCTGAATAATAAGTAGCTTTGCTAAGTCCCAATCGATAAGGAACCCCTTCCCTCGGTAGATGACGATATTCCCGATGCTCAGATCTCGGTGTAGTATTTTTGCATTTTCAAATGCATCGTGATGGGCTGGATAGTAGGGACATCAGATAATATGCGAGGCTTTAAGGTTAAAAATACATACCAACCAATGCGTCACGAACAGACTGAACAAGTTGACGAGAGCTCTCGAAGTCAGTTAACTTCTCACCCACAATATCAAGAACCAGGCGGTGAAGAGTGTGAGGAGTGACAGCTTGGTTAGGACACGCCCATTTGGCATTCCGAAACTTGACGGTCTGGGTGTTTTGCTGGGGGACAGGGTGGATTACATCGTGAAATGCGATGCATGTCGCGACATTGCGAACTTTCTTTGACTTTAATAGTCTGTAAGTTTCGCCTTCCGGGAGAACATCCTTGATCGACACGCGCCAAGAGTCCTTGAACATCACAACTGTCTCATTGAGGATGTCAAATGCAGGGCACGTGCGAGTCCAACGCCCAACAAGTGGATAACCTTTTGCAACAGGTTGGGGAATAATGAGCGTCAACCAGCCAGATTTTTCGGCAGCTGGATCCTGAGGGACCGCAACTTTGAACATGCATATGGTAGGGGCAAGTTTGAATGCTGTCCTTGCGAGGGTAGCTTCTTCACCGCTAGCTAGCGTTATGGAAGTATCGACACCATGCAGTGCAGGTGATGCTCATGCGAAACGATAAAAGAAATCGGCCAAGTGAGGTTCGTGCTGGTAATCGAAGGCGTTCATGACGATAGCTCCCTCCCTATCCCATCTGATGAGACAAGCACGGTTACGAATGACGAGGACGGAGAATAAATGGGTATGATATTGAGCACCGAGCTGAGTGGCAGCATAGCTCGTTATTTGACCGAGTGTACCAAATGCCTTGTCAGTCTGAGAAACAATAGGCTTATCAACTCCAGGATTTTTGCTGAATGCGTCGAGAGCATCATTCCACTTGAATTTGATGTGTACTTCGGCTTTGGTGATACCACAGCTGTCAGATGTTCCATCGGCGTATACGCATACGTCCGGCATGACATTGAACGTAAATGATGTGCAGTTCTTCGTATCTGCATGTTTCGAAGTGTTCACAAATGATAATTGAGGGGCAAATTCTTGCATGCCGTTAATCTGCACTTAAGACTGTCAAAAATCTCAATATTATAATTGCGAGGTGACTCACGAATGGTTGGTAAACGTCCTGCTCTCTTTGAATTGATCGCAAGTTGAACACATCGGATTCTGAGGCCGAAGCGAAGCGCGAAGTGAAGTCCGAGATGTCATTATCTCCAGGGTTCAGTAGGAACTTGTCGATGAAGTCCTTTACCGGCATCGGGCCAATGATATAATCCTGCATCTCCTTTCCCATGGAGTTAAGCGTATCGACTCAACATCGTGAAGGGTAGTAATGTGGAACTTTCCCGTTTGATGGGAGTGTCAGTGATAGCCAGTGACGAGGCAAGCGCAGCAGGCTGTTCTAGTATTGGTGCTGCAGCAGGGCTTATGATCCCTGTAGAGCTATCAGGGTGGACTACAGTAGCAACAGTCCCGTCAGAGCTGCCTATGTCGCGACTAAGGATCATGATATTGAATAATATAAGTATGTATGGTCAAGTGTATGTACTGGTATATGGGTATATGGTAACGGCAAAAAACCGGACCGCTTTCACAAGTGCGTGCCTACAGATATGGTATAGTAACAGGAAAAAGGGTTACAAATACAACAAGACGAGGTTTATATAGAGAACGGAAATGGAACTCAGTCCGGATTTTCCCGCTGGGAGCGTGTATGATGTAGAGTATATGACGTAGAGTGTATGACGTTCATCTAGTAAGGTGCATGGTAAGACGTGACTGTTCTACAAGACAAATTTGATCAAACCGCATATTGACAACAGTTGAAGGGGAAATTGCAATATCAGCTGTGTTCTTTTTGAGGTGGCACTTAGCTACATTGCAAACAGAACCGCGATAAATGCCGTCTAGAACAATACACTGTTGATTCTTTTTGCACGGGGGGGCTGGGCTAAGATCTGTAGCAGGTATATGATAGTGCTGGATTGCAGCACCTGCACCATTCAATGAGCAGAATACCGCAACACAACCCTCGGGGGCTGGTCCGTTAAGGCCGAGGAAGGGGTCAGGACAAGCTGTTGACACGAATCAATTGTGTAGCCTGCCTCGCATGAAAGAGGGCGAGACTTTCAACATCGTGTGATAGGTTGTGAATGTGTAGGAAAATTCCTTGTTCATCAGCCAAGCTAGTGGGGCTAGAATGAAATAAGTGGGAATGCTGTGACGATTTGTTGAAGAACTCACTCTCTTTCGGTTTCTCTCCTCCATCAGTGCCATCCAGCACGTCGTTGATATTGACACTCCAGGGGTCGGGCGCAGCAGCCTGTGAGGGACTGAGGCTAGAAGGGTTGCCTGCCGTGACAATATCCTCAGAGCTGCTGGTCCAGGTGGTCCACGTGGATGATGACTTGTCTATGGTGGAAGCTGACAAGCTGGAATGGATCTTTTCAGGGGGAGGGGTGACGCTTCGAGGTGGTGGGGCCAAGTACAATTTTCTGCGTATCTCGCAGAAAGATAACATCTCAGTTCCTTCGAGCATGATGCCGTTCAACCTCATTCCATACCTGTATACACTTAGAATTAATTCGCACATATATGTACGTGTTGCTTACCTAGTAACAACATCCTTGAGTTGAATCGTGGTGCGCTGCTGCCCATGAATGGCAACAGTGCAAGTCTCAGATGAGAAACTGTACAGTGTGGCTTGGTAGCCCTTGCGGTCACTGCCAATAATGAAAACTTCTTGCCTGATGTCTTTTTTGAAGGAATCTAAGCTGGCATTTTGTAATTTGATCACGAATCCGATGGGCACATTGACCTGTCAGAAATCATAGTTAGACATGCACGAGGCGAATCATTAAAATTACTAACTAGTGAGTGATCAATCTCAGAGAGTAGGGTTAAGTGAGCGTTTATAAAGTCAACCCTTCGAATGACGCCTTTTGTCGTATAATTTGGACCACAGGCGACTCTCACAACATCTCCAGGCCTGACATCATAACCTCTGTCTTGTGTAAACTGCAGAGTTTGGAGGTTGGGGATTCGCTGAGCAGCTACAATGGGAACTGGAATAATCAGTGATCCATCCTGAAACCACAAATAGTTCCCTCCTTTGGAGAGCCAGCGCACGATGCCAGTTTTCCCCATGTGCTCCTCAACAAGCACATTTACAGAGTCACCAATTTGAATGGCATCAATATCAGGGGGGGGGCTTGAAAAATTGCTGAGTTGGCAGCTGTGCTTGCAGGGTGTGACTGAGCGGGCGACGATCTAGGTAGTATTTGGAAACTTCTAACTGTGTGTTGTGTCAGACAGTATTTTTTGAGAATGATGAGACATTAACCTCTTCCTTCGAGGCGTGCTGACAAAGGCGAAATGTATCATCTGCCATCTGAATAATGTGCCCTTCCACGCCCAAGTATGGACCTGCTATCACTTGAACTGTATCGCCAACCCAAAAAACGCGATCTATGTCATCTAATCGGATGTCGACTTCCTTTCGGCGACCACTCAAGGTCAACTCCAAGGTAGCAGAATTAGCAGGATGATCTGTTGAGATGACTTGACTGGTCTCTGAACTGAGGTCTCCTCTGACAATTCTAACCCAATCGCCTGTGCGCAAGAACTGCATAGAGAACATAACCACAGTTTTCTTGAGGAAGGGTTGGCCCCACCCAGATTGTAGGTGGAGCCAAATGTCATCAGCATGAGGACAAATGACAAGTTCTAGGCGATCACGGTGAACAGTCTTGAGTAGGAGGCCCATGTAATATTTCTCTCCCTTGTATGTCCATCCTATGACTTCCTCACCGCAATTAATGTTGGAGACCGCGTCCCCATTCAGAAGGCGAGATCGGTCGAGTAGTGAGCGAGATCCCCGAGGCATGGGATAGGGAAACTCTCATGGGGGAACCAAGACTGCGACCATATCATTCAGTAAGTTCGAATTGAAGACTTGGGCTATGTCGCCCTTGTACTTGTCATGCTTGAATCTCACCCACGCTGGGTTGGGGAGTTTTCTGCAGGACCGCTCGACCACTTGACGTTCCTCATCCGATACAATGACGTATTTTTTTACGGCGAGGTAAAGTGAGAAAGGAAGGGCATCGGTGATGGTCTTAGAACTGTCCGCCACCACAGTAAATCTGACCTGCTAGCCAAGCCGACACTGTGACGCGGAAGTTCTTCTTCTGAAGGTGTTGAGCAATGAAGTCTGTGACATTTCCTGTGATTGATGAGTGATGAATGATAAATTACGTCTTTAGAAAGACTTACGGTGAACATGAACTAGATACATCCTCCCATCTTGCGATAGTGCCGAAGTAATCAAGTCAGATATTGGGGGAAGAGGCCGGTGATCTTGAGATGTGTTACGCTGTGTATCTTCAATTCTATTGGCGAGACCATCGATAACCACAGCGAACCTCGTGGCTGATGAGGATCCTGGCAAGCATGTAACACTCCGCAATTTGGAGTGACTCTCGTCGGCGCTATCCTCCTCTTCCTCCTCATCCTCCTCATCCTCCTCATTATCTTCTCCTGCGTACAAATTGAGATAGGGATTTTTTGACTGCAAATGTTATGTGAATATAGATAAAGATATCATAACATTTCACTTACTTTGGCTGGTCTGCGCGTAGGTCGAACGTGCGCCTGGGACAATCGCCTGTCCGTGACAGAATGATCTTTGGGTGCACAAGAGGCCGGAGATATGGATATGTGCTTCGCCTTTATGGCGCGAAGGTTTTCTAAGGCGACATTGTCGTCACCGTCACTGGAGAATAATGCATCTCGGGCTTCCTTCCATTCGCCTTCAGTATATCGATCTCCCAGGTATGATAGAAAAACTTCCTCCATCTTAGGATATGTCATGTCGGTAGTGAGGAAGTCCTCCATAATTCTCCAGGCATGTTCATCGTTCAGAGGTGCTGTCTGACTCCCTGCGATACGCGTAACAACAATATCGACAACACCTTATCATTACTTACCTTCATCAGTTCTCATGCGCTTCGCGGAAGGCGTGTCATCATCTGATGCAGCGCGTTTGGACATCGCTCTGTACTAGTTCTACCATAATTAATTTAGCAGCATTACACAATGAACTTGACAAATTACACACTGTGTTCAATGAGTATGTGCCTACGAAAAGTCTACACTATGTAACATTGGAAGATTTGCTATTCGTGCCTGTTATGTCGTGTCGAGGTAGTGGTAATGGAAAGAAAACCATCGAGGCGCAAGATCAGTATTTGTAGTGAACGACTAATTGTGGACTAGCTTACGTGTGGACTGTGAATATTATTATTTGCAGAATTGTGGATTTGAAACATGAAACAATGATTGGTGGACCCATGATAGCCCGGTTTTTGTTTCTGACTCTTGGGCCAAGTACTGAGTACTGAGTGGTCCAAGTCCTGCTCGCCCACTAACAAATAACTTACAAAAGCGCATTTGATGCGGAATATAATGAAATAAGTGATAGACTCTAGTACTAGTCCATCGCCCGCTACGTATATACACTATTCACGCTCATTGTAATTATGAGTGGGTGGTCGGAAAAGGAGTCATTCTGGCAAACGCCCACTGTAATATAGAGAATGACTATTGCAATTGAAACCCAGCTATTATGTAAACATACATGTTGTGTCGTTGTGTCGGGCGCATCAGGAATTCTCCGGCGGAGTTTATAATTATGTAGTCGTTCACTATATAATGGCTGCCTTGTCAGCAATTAACACCTTTCCGAACTGTTGAATCTGAATAACCCTACATCTATTGTACTGAATAGCGTACTGTATAGTGTCCTGTATAGTGTATTGTACTGTACATGTATCGAATTCAGTGCATTGTATAAGTGTATAGCGTATTGACTTGATGTCATTATGTCTCAACAATAATCACAAAAACACTTTCGAGGAAGTCAAGTATTGGCGCTTGCCCCGCACATCGCATTACGATGAATGAAAATGGTATTTCGCGCCCAACATGCATAACTTGTCTACTATATTAATACGTTAATACAGCAACTTACATACCGAGAAGAATCACAGCCTGCGACTCGCATGCCATCCATGTTTGATGCAGTCTTTCCTCTGCCTAGTGAGTAACTTATTTTCATTCGAGATAATGATTGCTCCTCCTTCGGTGCTCAATATATTGCTCCACCCAGGTGTGAATATCATTCATTAGTTGGGTCGCGTGGTCGAGCCAAGTTTCGCCAGATATTTCCCAACGACTCGAATGAGATCGATTGTGGTCATTGTAACACACTGCAATTGAGTAAGTCACCACCTTCTGCAGTTTCATGCGAAATATGACATACGACATGGCTAACATATGCAAAGCAGCGCTATTGCGATAGCTAATTGTACGGATTCCGCATACAAAGTTTTTGAGAGCCTTCCCCAGTGGTGGACGTGCTGTTTCAAGATTCTCCTGTTGGCGGCTCCAGATAGAGATGACTGGCTCCGCATTGTTTTGAGATGTTTGCCCCAACAATCATACTGTGGTGAGTCCCGTCCATAAGTCTTATAGTCTGTCAGGCGCCGCTAACTTATGGGTAAAAATATTATCGCACTGTAACAGTCTGCACTCTCACCTTGTTCGGCATGTTTCAAAACTTGCTTGAGGGTTCCTTTCATTTTTATCGAAAACATATATGACGCCTGCGTCGCTGCCACCAACCACCACCACGTCAGTCTTTTTTGCCAAACACTACTTGTTTTGGAAACATTTTGATTGGGTTGGTATTGTAGCTTCGGATGCACACTGCATCGTCCAGTCGATGCAGGCATAAATCCATTCGTCACATTGTCAATGAGGAACAGTGTTTTGAGCATTGTCCACTGAAGCGTGCCCGCTTGGTGAAATGTAAAGGAATGCCATTTTTATCCAATGATATCACTCACATTAGGGGTCCGGCATTATTCATAGCAATTATGACTCGTCTGTGCCCCGAAGCGCATGCCTACAAGCAAGGTATGTTAGACTCATTGTGAGGATCGCAGTTATCGACCTACACCTCTCCGTCATACATCCCGAAGACTAATATATTTCGACTTGCAGTGCGGTTGAAGTTGTATCGTGCGTGGATCGTACTATTTAGCTCAATGCTGAAAACCGGAATCAATGGTCCTTTGAAATCAAATGACCAAACTGCACACGTCTGTCCCGTGTTCCGGGTAGCAATGCGAGTGTCGTCTCCAGCGTGATCATAGGTAATGCACATAATTTCTTTACCTGTGCCGATTCTTCTTGACACTTTGGCGTCAAAGTCCTCTATACCTTCGCCTTGCTGCTGCCAGATTCCGATGAATCCTAGTCCTGTGCCATAGCACAATGTCTCGCGTACCGCCTCTTGGCGGGTGATCCAGCATGCACATGTCACGGGATCGACTGGATTTTGAAGACCCATGTTTTGGCGTGGAGATGGGAGTTGAAGTCGCCGTTTGAGGTCCCAAATTCTCATGCCATCTGAGCCTATTTCCTAGTAGGTCTATGTGTGAAATTGACGCATTTACAAGAACTTACCACCGCTTGCCAACAGACTGCCATTGTTCGAGATAGTCAAACAATTGATGGTGTTCTTGTGCCCAATCAGGCGCCCTTCAAGGCGATATTCCTTGCAAGCTTTAGCAGGCATAAAAAACATTGGTGGTTACGATGTAAGTTGATTTCTATTTTTCGGATGTCTTTAATGGGTGACCGTATACAATAGTCGGACTGTATATCTACAAACACTTGGTGACAACAGGCAACCCATGACAACATCTTCCTGGTAAAATGGAAGGTAGAAATCCTCGAAGCGAAGCGAAACTACATTAACACTACTAATTATAACTTTGTTCTCTAGCGGCGGGCGCTGAGCGCTGATTTCCCGATCAAGGATGCTTCCAAACGGCAGTGATAAGACATTCCGAATGTGTAAGTTTGAACCAGTCCAGCATGCCTCATACCTGTGTACATGTCCCCCCGTTCTATCAGGCGGATGGTCCCCCCGCAGCAACTTCCATTATTGACATATCACACAGAGATACTCTATCCGACAGCATCATTCATCTTAATCTCTCCGCAAGAAGAGATAGGCATTCTCTACCCATACACTTCGCGGACGCACTCGAGCCCCATCGCGAGTCTTCACAACTTCAACCCTACCAGTCCCCGCTGGCCCCCCCTACTCCCAAACTCGTCACCTCTCGCTCCCCTACTCCCAAATTCACCAAGGCGGTCTCTTTTTCAGCAGACCAAATTTCCGGGAATGGCGAGTCGGTAAAGATGTCAATGTACTCCTCTTCCATTTTATCAATGGACTCCAACGACTCCAAAATCCCCAAACCAGACGGCGAAGCAGGGCGCCCGGCTCGTGGGGGATACAACCTGGAAAGGGCACTCAACTGGGATTCTAGTCAATTCAAGTTGTTAAGGGTGAGGTCTATGCTTTCGAACCAATCTCATATTCATACCCACGATAGGACTTTGTCCACCGATCGATCGACAAACATTGCGACACTAGCAAGAGCAAGTCAAGCCAAATGCCTGCAGCACTGAATTCTGTTGAGACAGAGGTATGTCTGTGGGTTCTACAATTGTATTTACTGACCTCTATTCAGGCCGTCGTTCAATTTCCGGAATTGAATGACTATATGGGGCGCTGGCCAGTGGGAGATCTTATACAAATGCAATTGAAAAATCTTTCTGCTAAGGAGCGACAAAGGCACGCGAAGAAGAATAATAGCCACAAGTAGACCGAGCATCACAATTGAGCATCACAATTGAGTGATTCCATGGAACGTGTATCTCAAATAGTTCGATTTAATCAATCGAATGAGTCCGAACTTCTGTTAACAAGGTAGTAACCTCTTTCACACCTATAACCTCCGTGATACCGGACATTGGGTGATCCCTCATTGAGGCGAGTATTTTTTTAAGATAAATTGTTCAAACGCTGAGTGAGACTTGACAAGATGTCCCGTTTAATAGCTTTGTTTTCCCCACATTCCGATGGGGAATTGATCAATGTCGAATCTCACCCGCTCCAGGAATTACGTCCTGTGCACACATATCCACCTGCATCTCAGCCCACTACCTCTGCGATAATCCACACTTACCCGCCCGAGCCTACCCCGACCAATGAGGACTTTAGGATGAGTATGAGAGAGGAGGAGGAAGAGGAGGAAGAGGAGGAAGAGGAGGGTGTCAGGCTTTCGCTACGGATGAGAGAAGAAGAAGAGGAGGAGGAGGAGGAGGAGGAGGAGGATCAGCATGACAACCCTTTGGTGCACTGTAGGATGAGAGAGGAGGACGATCAGCGTGTCAGCCTTTTGGTACCTCAGTTTGTATCTCTGAGCTAACGTTTACTTAGCCCACCAAAGTTGTTCTCAAGGAAATTGATCAGTCATCCAAGCTGCGTGATGATGTACGTGAGCTATGTTATAGCCACCATGAGCTTTTGGTTCGAAAGCGCAACATGCAGGTAAGGCAATATTTCGCAAAATATATTCATGTCTCACTCGCCTCCAGACCAACGCTCATTACCGCGAACTGGAGATGCGATCAATCGCTGACCAGTATCGTGACAAGAACGGACATCTTGAGCTCGAGAAAGTTGAGGCCCTCGCCTCATTGGAACAGCAGCACCGCAGTGAAGTCTCGTTGATCCAGGTAGGAGATCCCTAATTTTACAAGTTGGACTTGTCGTGATTTCTATTGACAGAACCGAATGGCACTTAACATTGAAGAGGTGCAACATGCCGCACGCGCGGAACGAGATCTCTTATTAGATGCCGCACGCGCGGAACGAGATAACTTATTAGCAGAGAAAGATGCTTTACATCAACGCGAGACTCTCTTAGCAAGGCAGAAAACTGATTCAGAATGAAAGGGAATTAGCCCGCCTGACTGCTGGTTATGATTCCAAAATCGCTTCATTAGATGTGCGTCTCGAGAGTGTTAGTATAAAGAACTCTAACAATTTCCGTAGAATCAAATTCGACAGGCAAAAACTATCACGCCTGCGTTGCCTCCTTCATGGCGTCATGTTGTAGGCAAAAAACCAGTTGCTACCTGCACTAACATCATCGGGTTTTCGCCAGTAAGTCAACGTCTGTATTACACCTCTGTATCATCCTACTCATCGTTTTCCAGATTCCTGATGTACTCTCAGAATCCCCTGTTGACGAACCTATCATCACTGATAATAGCAAGGATGGACTTCGCTTAACTTCACTTTTGAATCTTCCTATCGAAGACGCCACGGTCGGAATGCTCGCTGAGGCGCTCGCGAAGGCTCTCCAGTGTCAACAAACATCCCCTAGTAGACCTCGCTCGAGACGTAAAATCCCTGAACCCTCTGGAATATTTTACCGATGATCAGCATCGAGAAAACAAGGTGAGAGACTCGCCGTTTGAAACGGCTTTGCTAATCAAACCTCAGGCGAATGTGCGAGATTTATTTAAGGAGACATTCCATCTCACAAAAGATGATGAGTACATGCTTTACGAGGGAGCAGCGCGCGAAGCCGTATCGCTTTTCGTAGGCGGCATAGGCCCCGGTCCTGACCCGCTTGCGTTGCAGTGGGATATGACGGCCACGCACAAGTCGGATTGGAATCAAAAGGTCATCGATCACCTCTGTTCCCTGTATATGACCATGCAGGAGAGCAACCGCTGGACCGGGCGATCTCAGCAGTCAATCAGACGTGATATCACCCTTAAATTCGATCAATGCCGCAAGTGCTGGAGAAAAGCCCGTCCTCAGGTCGCCAGTGATGGCACTCACGAGACTATGCAACAAGTGGGAGATCGCCTGGTGGATCACACGAACGAGCGGTTACGGATAGCTAGGGTCCTATCTCGTAGAACAACAGTAAGTCGTTTGCATGTGTCCCTTGTAGAATGGACAGATTTTAACTTGTTTTTTTTAGAAATTTGAAACCCGCCGGAAGGTCACGTCAGCCCTGCTCAGTGACCGGAAAGCGAGCCGAAAGGACGATTTACCTGTGTGGGTATATTTGAACTCCATCGTGGAGACTCTGGATAAAGACGGAATGAGCTCTGATGAGAGCGAGACTGAAGACTGCGGACTCCCAGTCTTTCGGCTCAAGACGATGCCGTGGAGAGCTGATTTCAGTCATGAAATGAAAATCATCGACGAACAGCGTTTAGCGGGGGCAGCTGTCTTCACTCCCAGGGGAAGTAAGCCCGCAAAGCGTCTTCACAATGCCAAGCGGGAGTCTGTTTGGCCAGCAGTCGCAGGTTTGCCTAGATTATTCTACAATTTATCGTGGTTGAGCGACCAACGTCCGTCGTTCAAGGTATCTAATGAAAAGTTCCAGAGAATTGAAATTATGGTTTCACGCAGGTGATCCCGGATTGTTTCCTTTTCTTGTACTGCTGTTCGTGATTTGTACCTTGTACCTTGTATCAACCTTGCACCGCACCTGTACCACCTGTAACCTGTACTATGTACTATAAACTATCATGGCTTTGATATAGCGCGCTCCCTCTCTCATTAAAATACATATGTAAGTCATCTAGTCATATGTGGTGCAACCTGCACTAATTTACATCATTATCAGCTTTCTTTTCGGTTTCCATTTGGTATTGACAGTTTCCACCATTACACTTACAAATTCGTCATTCACTACAAATACCGATTCCGGACTTCATGGTTTCTTTCCGCTACTAGCACGACATGTATATGATACAGCAAGCTTGCGCAGTCACTTAAGTTGTCAACATCTCAGTTGGATACCCTCCTGGCATTCCAGCAAGTGAACCTAATGCGCGTTCATGGGAGATTGCAGTACATCAAGGTCTGTCGACGCACCTGGCTTATTTCTTAATCCCAAAGTTTCTGATTTCTCCCTTAGAATTGTTCCGAGGGAAAACAATCTGCAAATCGTACGTGTTATGTTGCATGGATCATCGTCAGTCTTCTAACTAACAAAATCAATCAACATTACTGCGATATTAATTTATTGCCTCACATCTTGTTTGCCGTCGTACTTTTGCGTTTCTCTCCACCTTTGGAGCCATCCGACATAATATTGTCTATCTCTATGCCCTCCAATGCACCCTCCAATGCTGCACTGATACGCTCGCGCAAGAGGTCAGTAGTCGGATGACCCGCCTTACAGTGACGTTCAATACATTTGCTGATGACCTTCTCTAGACTGCGCATAAGTTTGCTTTTCTTCGGAGACACATGTCCCACAGCTTGACGGTCATTGGCAGCATTGGACGTGATTAGCGCCTGAAACACCATGATGTTAGTCCATGAGCTTGTTATCATATCATATAATTATACTAACGTTACTGGCCACTATATCAAGTCTTGTATCGGGAACGGACGTCCCGTCGGGCGAATTGGGTTCGTCGATGACCATGGCGGATCCCATCCACAACTGGGAAGGTTCATGTCAGTGTTCGATGACGAACTCTCATATCTTTCATCTACTTACTGCATCTTCTAGGTGAACCTCGTAATTCTCGATATACATAGCGAGTCTCCTCACTAGAGGTGCTGTGGTTGGTTTTCTTGATGTACTCATGTCTCACGAAGGTCGAATGTAGGGATTGAAGCGTTTGCGATGAGCTGCAGCGGTTTTGCTGCGAGGTGATGCGGACGACATAGTGAGTTATCAGATACACCTTTCGTGTCGCTCTTAAGTCAGGCCCTGGCAGTTGTTACGGTTTCTGGGCTATATCACCCGCATGAGTTTTCAATTGTGCTTCTTCCTACTCGCTTCCGTAAGTAGTCGTACTTTTACAAGGTAACGATCATGATCATGATTTATCATTGTCAGAACCTTCTGGTTATTCCCTCTGCAAGTGATTAAATCTCTGGTATATCCCCTCTTTTTTAAACAAAGTCTTTCTGTTTTATCCCTCGTCATGGATCGATCATTACGTTCGCCCTTTTGGGTCCAAACAATAAACCTCTGCGCTCAGACTTCGAGTCATTTAAAGCAGGGAGCAGGTGTAGATTACCTTCAAACATTTTACGATGGGAAACTCGATAAGTCACATCTCTGGTAGACAATCTGGCATGGTGAGGCTTATCAAATATGTAGGCTTATAGGCTTTCACTGACCCCTGTTTGACAGAACGTTAGCACTAGTCCGCAGGATACTGCGCAATCCTCGAAGCGTAACATTGAGTTTGATGATTCGGCATCCCCTCGAAAGCGACGTCTCCTGGAATCCTATTCCACGGGTGATATCCACCAGGTTATTGCTACACAGCTACAACCCTCAACTATATATCGTTGTCACACCGACTTTACGAACCCCGTAGCCAAGCGTTTGTACAGGGAGGCGGTATGCAAAGACTTGCCGTATATATTGTGCTCTACTGATCTCGATTGCAGTCTGACGTTTCTTGAAGCGCAAAGCGGATACTCAACTCGATCCCTTCTCAATGAAGCGTGTAAAACTTTATGAACCTTGAAACACCACGGCGTTTATTTGGTCCCTGCCTGCGGAAATTCTTGTTCTTATCGTTGCTCTTCTGGGAGCACGGGATATGCGCTGTGTAGCACAAGTTTGTTCTCTATTGAGAGAAATTGCCGGACCGCTCTTCTTCTCCAACCGGAACTTTCCAACTTCCCCAAGGGACCTGTTTCACATCCGTGTAGATTCTCCCAGCTTTGACATTTTGTCTACTTGGGATACAGATGGATGCCTTCCGTCCCCCACGTATGATGTTATGTTGGTTGAATTCTGATTTGCGAGCTTCGCAGCTATCTGCGTTTTTGCACTTCCTCCAATCCGTCCCTCACAAATCGATACAATACATCACACTTTTCTGGAATTTCGACATCCTCGCTTCGCCAATTCTCCCCCCAAATCCTTACATTCCTCGAGAACATCCGTGCCTCTGGCTGCGAAGAACTGACGTGCATGGGGTTTTACCATTTCGTCGGCTCATCGGGTGTCACCAGACTCACCCGAATGCACGGGCACATGGGTGTGAATCACCTCAAAGCATTTGAGGCATCCTCGGGGGTGTTATTTTCCCCAGAGTTCTTTCCTTTCACGATCCAGACTATCTGTTCTTCCAATTTGGAGAAGCTTCGACTTAGCTACATCAAACTCAGCTCTGCACACTGGGAGAAACTCATGCGGTACTTGACCATCTTAGCGCTCGTCGAACTCCGAGTTGACGCTGATTGCGCACCGTCTACTCTTATTCGTTTTCTGGCCCGCCACCCTGCTATCCATACACTCTGTATCGTTCCGCGACCTTGTGGTACCTGGAGGACCAATCGAATCACAGCTCGTTTGACGCTCCCTATATCTAAGCTAGATGGACCTTTGTCCCATGTCCTTCCAGTCCTTCGGAGTCTCCGTACACTGCCCACCCTCACTTGCCTTGCACTTTCATTGCAAGCTCATGACGCATCACCTGACTATCTTAGCTCAGTTTTACAATGTGTCGACCGTTGTGACAGTGTCGAATATCTCTTCATTTCTCTACCTTCACAGATTCACTCCCGTTCGGCAATGATTTGGCCGGGCACCCAATCAGCAGTGCGCGTCAAACACTTGGCGTTCGACTCTTCAGACATTGTAAGGACATCCCTTCCTTTTGCAGAAGATACACTGGTATGTGTTTGTTTGAGCACTGTTTCAATACTCATCGTGGCCATAGGCATTGTCAGCGCAGTGGATTCAAGCCTTCCCTGAAGTCAAACGTGTTAGTATGCGAGGTTACTCCGCCCTCGCTGCTGGAGATCTTGTTGATATTGTGCGCAAAGTTGTTGCTGCTGATGTCGAACTATCTGTGACATTGCATAATTGAGTGGGCGCTGAGTGAAGTGGGCGCTGGGTGTTAAGTTTTGCACTGTACGTTATATGTCGAAAATTTCTCTCATACAGCTTCACGAGTCTACTTTCCTTTTTTACCATTTAACTTTGCGAAATCACTATCGCAACTGGCTCGATTCAGTTTGCAGTTTGCACTCGCATGATCAGCAGTGTTGCACTGTGCCTGCTGAGCCTGAATTTTTGGCGGAGTTTGATAATGGTAGTCATTCACTACATATGCGTTCCTTCCACCTAATTTGGCTCCCTTTAGCTCTCTTCTTGACTACTCGTTACAATTCGCTACAGTTACAGTCAAGTTACAGTTGTATCTTTTTTCATTAGAACATAGTAGAAGGTAGTTCATATATAGATTTACAAAGACTCGATCAATGACAAATGACATAGTTGGCACGGGGAAAAACTCCGAGAAAACCCGAGCTGGGGATGCTGAGGCCAAGGCTTCGTCGTCCGCTTTAATCGAATAGTCGTAAGCATTAATATTATAATTTATACCTGTTCAGCAACGCCCCGAACTCAACTGTGTTCTAGTTGCCTCATGTTATCCACCGCTCAGAGATGAGCGCTGCACAAGCGGGCGCTGAGCGTCATTATCAGAAGTCTCCAAGGCGATTGAACATTGTACTTTGGCAAGTACACCCTGTGCCTTCTGAGTCTAAGATTCTCACTCCTTTTTTCCAGTACATAACCCTTCGTCAACACACCATCTATCTTATCAAGAGGTAAGATCAGCAATGGCTTCAAAATCATCATCTAATGTTCATTTAGATGCCTAGCCGAACTTTCCTTTGCAAATGCGCACAATGCTGCGATGTCGGAGTGGATGGTGTGCCCAGAAATGTCGGTGGCAGAGACTTGCCCATCACCATAAAGCAAGTACATCTAGCGCACGCGGCTAACATGGCGACCTCGTCTGAACGTACAAGCTCCATACTTCATCTCGCCCGGCAAACTCTTCATCCCAGCCTAGATCGCGAAACACCGTCTCCTCAATATTTACAAGGCGAGCACCCAACACATCAGTCCGAGATGTCGACACCGGTGGACGATCTCGCCGCCGAACTATTTGCTATGACCTTAACCGATAATGAAGCCAATTCAGATGGTCACCACAAATTGTGGGTTTCGCGTTCGGAAGTCCAACGAGGCAAGGCAAATGCCCACCTGGATGCTGAACTCACTGGCAACGACACGTGAGTCCGATACATATATCACACGTCACGTGTACTTACTTCATTTCAAAGACATATCACCCGCGTCCTGCAGGCTGCTGAGATGCAGCGCTGGTCCAGAGCTGAAGTGGCTTTGGACGTAATGGAGTCACGAATGGAAAGGATTCGCACCCGGCTTTCCCTTTCAACATCTTGTGATGTATTGCGCTCCATCCGTGATGAGCTGTCTGCGATGATCCGGGCCCTTGCGAAAGTGAAAAACAAGGTCTCCTCCACCATCTCTCGCAGGACTCAGCTAGAGACGTCTTGTGATGAAATGCAAAAAATTCTTCTCAGCAAGGAAGATGGGCTTCCCGTGTCGTCTAAGTCAGTCGAATTTGATTCCTGTGAGTTTTGTTTATTCCCGCATTCTGCTTGTCCCGCTAACATCAGACGCAGCACATCATTACAATCCGCCCATTGATTACTGCGACGAGATCGCCCAGGTATCCCTTTTCCTAGGAGCTGTGTCTGTCGTCATTTTCGGCATTGGTCGCAGACACGGGGAGTTTCTGATGGGCGTTCTTTCGCTCATCTTGAGCCTTGCCATGGATAGCCCAGACCCTCATTCAAAGTCTCGTGGTCAAAACATACATTCTCAAATCCCCCGAACGATGGAGGCTGCCCTTTCACACTTCAAGCTTGACGGCCAGACCACCACCTACGCGGTCTGTCCTTTGTGCAATTGCACGTTCAAACCGAGGGCCAATGTTGACTCAAGTAGTGCGCGCTATCCCCTCAATTGTTCTAACAGACCGAAGCCAGAGGATGCACCTTGTGGCGAATCGTTACTGCAGCGCTCCTCTAGTGGGCAACTGCAACCAATAAAATCATTTGTTTATCATCACTTCCATGACTACCTCGCTGGACTGCTGTCTCGTCCCGACCTGGAAGCTACAATGGACACACCATGTGATAATTTGCTAGCTTCACTTGGGAGCGTGCCGCCGCATATCATCAAAGATGTCTGGGACGCCGACTTTTTTCGCAATTTCAAGGGTCCGACGCAATCATTATTTATCGATAGAGGCATTGAAGGTCGATTCGCTTTCACGCTCAACGTTGATTTCTTCAACATCGAAGGCAATCTCCAGCGGAGCGCATCGACTTCCACAGGAATAATCTCTTGCGCGTGCTTGAACCTCCCCCTCGATATCCGGTATAAGCCAGAAAACATGTACTTGGCCGGAATTATTCCAGGACCTTCGGAACCCTCAGGAGATCAGTTGAACCACTTCCTTGATCCCGTTGTTGACGACTTCGTAGAAAGTTGGGAATGTGGGATACGTTTCTCCCGCACAGCTCTACAGGCGCATGGTCGGGTCACGTGCAGCATCATAGCATGTCTAGTGTGCGACCTTCCAGCAGTGAGAAAGGCTGCTCAGCTAGCTGGTCCAACAAGCCACTTTTATTGCACTGCGTGTCATTGCTTTCACAGATCGACTTGTGGTAGAACAGATGTTCATTCTACAGATTGGGTTCTTTGGGACAAGAACGAAATGCGTCGCCTTGCTGAGCTGTGGAAGAATGCTAGCACTTCTGCTGAGCGCAACAAGTTATTTTCATTACACGGGGTGCGATGGTCAACGCTTTGGAGACTCTCTTATTGGGATCCCTCTCATCAAGTCGTTGTTGACACTATGCATTGTCTACTCGAGGGTCTCGCGCACGATCATTTCCGGGAATTTTTGGGTCTTACAGCTGATTCAGCGCAGCGAAAGACTGATTCTCTGCCTGCTTTCCATCATCCTTTTCCCGACGTCGATCTCCACAAGCCTGAAGATTTCTGTGAGAAAGATGTCAAGAATATCAAGTACATTCGCGGCCTCCTTACCGCAGCGATTCCTGACCTCGAGGGCAATGACACTGAACTCATCGAGTCCCACATGACTGAGTTGGAGAAGAAGCTTTCTTTGAAGAAGGTCGCATACCTTCAGTTCGTGGCAGCAGAACTGGGCATTGGGCCAGACGTTGCACACCCTGGAAAGAAGGTTTACAAGGTTCACTGGGTAAGGTCACTTATTACTTGGGTGTGTCGTTTTTCTAGTCTTCGTGCACACCTTCTCAAACTGCCGCTTCACTTGCCTTTATAGCGTCGAACAAAGCCTTTTACTATTGAATTGCCGAGATTGCGCATCAGTACCCCTGAAGTCATGCAACGCATCGTCGATGTTATTCGAACGACAGATACGCCATCTTCATTACGATCAGTCCCATACAACTTCGGAGAAGCCAGAGCTGGATCCCTGAAAGCAGACGAATGGCGCACGTTGACGACTGTGTACTTACCCATAGCGCTGGTCAGTTTATGGGTGAAGGATCTCAACATCGAACCTCAGAAGTTTCAGCCAATCGTCGTGCCATCCTCGATCACACCATGTCCCTGGTCTCTGCAGTTCATATTGCATGTCTGCGATTTATGACAGCCGCTCGAGCACAAGCGTATCACGGATACATTGTGGCATGGATACGAGACTTACAGGTTTTACATCCCCATGCACCCCATCGTACTAATGGTCACATGGCATTGCACGTCTGGGACTATCTGCAGCTCTTCGGTCCTGTTCGGTCATGGTGGTGCTTCCCATATGAGCGCCTCATCGGACAGCTGCAGCGTTTGCCAATTAACCACATTTTTGGTGACAGTTTCACCTTTTTTTCGTACGAACCTTCTAACGCTAGTTCTGATAAAGGTCAGCAAGAATCAACGCTCCTTTCCTCACACATCAAGGCTGCGAAGTTGAAGCACTGGCTGAACCGGCCTTCCTGCCCTCCGGTATTCAGAGATGTAAAATCTTTATTTGACAGATTTGTTTCTCCCACAGTCGACGCCATAATTGAAGATTCCCTAGTACCTACTACACCAAATGAAGATATTCCGGCAGACCTCCGATCTCTCATTAAGGTCAAGCGAGCCGTCCTGCATGCCCGCGTAACTTACAAGGGATCAATCTACACTCGTGAATCCACTCATGTGGGAAACAGCCTGGTTCTCTACTATCCTGACGGCGTTATGCACACGCAAATACCAGGAACCATTAGATACATTTTCAGGACCAAGGATGGATTGGGCTTTGCTGTGCAGCAACCACCTCCCGCTGCACTCTTACCCAGACCCTTTTCGCCATTATCCTTACTTCCCGGCTCAATTACATTCGTCATCGCTCGCTGATCACCTTGAGGTCGTCAGGCCTGAGTGGGTAGTGTCGCACTTCGCACGGTGGAACTTTTCTCCACAACACATCGTTGCCGTGTCTCTGTGTCCTGTGCGTGTCCCTTTCTCTCTGACACGTTTCAACGGTCTCACAAATTAATAGGATTGAGTTCTTGGCAGAACACGAAAAGAAGTCAATGTGCTCTAATAAATAGTCTTCCGCGGTGCAGATTTTGTGTATGGAAGTATCGTGAAGCCTGACAACAATGCGAGCTGATGTTCTGTATAGATATGCAGTTTCTTTATGTTTCTGATCGCGTTAAGTCTCGCAGAGATTTGTAGCACGTAGTAAGCAAGTCATTGTACCTTGCGCATAGCCCAACAATGGGAGGACTTTACTTTTGGGTTTGCAAAATGAAACCAGACATGCCTATCCTTGGCTGTAAGTGTTATTCGACATCTGCTGCTCTTGAGGAGCCGAAGACAAATCCTGAAGAACCCAAGGGCCAGCAACTGGACAAGACGACACTAGAGCCACCCGCACCGTCAGCTGCTGAGGAGCAGAGTGGCAGCACCCCTCCAGAAGGACCCAAAGAGTCAAAGAAGGAGGTGAAGAAGCAGGATTCGATACCAAAGGAGGACAAATCGAAAGCGCCTCCTCCTGCGCCAAAGGTCCCTGGTAATCGGGGCGAGACAAGAGTAAGCAGCATTTTATTCCTGCTTTGTCAATGTTGACGTGCTTCGGCCCTTAGGTTAAGATGAACCGTATGCGCCTGCGCATTGCGGAGCGTTTGAAGGAATCACAAAATGTATTCAATGGCTATGGCGTATACTGGCGATGTCTGGTGGGTGCTTGTCCTAAATATTCTCTAAACCCAACAGGCGCTTGATCTCATTCAACTCCTCCCATAGCCGAATCACCGCCTCACGCCTATCCTCCACCATCAATGCAAGCAGGCATTTGTCGCGGCGCGACATCTGGATGGGCGGGTGAGCGGGGCGAGGCGCCTCTGGATGAGCATACGCGAATTCCGTCCTGTCTTGTGCGATCTCCTGTGCGTAGTCCCATAACATCTAGATATATCAGAATTTGCTAACGGAGATGACCAACAGTTGGACTTACCATCGCGGATCGTGTAACGGCAAAGGTCTCGGCACGCCCTTCCTCTACCCCAGCCTGCTCCTCTGCCCCAGCCTGCTCCTCCATCTCCCCAACCTCCCCATCTAAAGACTGATGTATCGTTAGCTAACTCACCCCACTTACACTGCCGTAGAACGTACATTATCATCTTGATTAATGTCAACTTCCTGCAGAAACGCGTCAGAACTTTAAATGCAACGATCAGCTACAACTCACATGTTCGTGCACATCAGCCATGATTGTCGTGGTAAGACGAAAGTGTGGTAAGATGAGTGTTTGCTTATGATAACTAAATCTCTGAAGTCAGCAAGATGATGCGTTGCGCTTTCAATGAATGAATACCTGCAGTCACTTCGTGACGCAGTGTCACACTCACACTCACATATCGACGCTGATCTATTCTACATACATAAGTGTAGACTACTTTTTGGCGCGGTGAATGCTCAGCGCTCAGTGAGCGCCCAATGAATGTGCAGTGATCGCCCAATGAATGCCCATTAAATTTCACAATTAAATTAACTTTGCATTTTCCCGGCGCATTTCAACGTTGGGCAAATTTTAACTTTCCTGGGGTGGCAAAGCGCCAGCTATTATGTAATATTTTTTGGAACATTTTGCTGCGCATCAAAATTTTGGATTTATCTGTGGGTAAATGTAAATAAACAAGTTAATATTTCGACCAATATCTTTCGAAAAGGAAAAAATTCGAATTTTTCAAACACTTAAATTGGTGTCGAAATGGGTTATTATGCATCGGCATTTTCCCCTCAGTCGCAATTTGCCCTTGTTCCAGTAGTGAAATTCAAAGTGTAAATGGCTAATTAATCATTCTCATTTCGATTAAAATATTGCCCAAGGCGAAATCCCCAAACCGCCGGTGTGTGATGGGCCTCACATCTAAGAATTTCTCTTCTTCCTAACAACCTCTTGGTAACATCAAACCCTCATCTGAACTTCCAGCAACTGACGATCAGCTCCAAGTCTAGGACGCAAAGTGCTCTTGGCTGAGTTGGGGATCTCAAAAACTACTACTATCAACGGTAGGCCTGCAGCATACGAGGAGATCTTACCGCCACTCCTTCAGACGCATTTAAATAGTCCATCCCCAGCAAGCTGGTTACTTGCCAATCTCGCTTGCAAAAATATAGGTCATGGCATCTACATCGACGCGGCCTCCAGCTTTGGCGACCAATATGAGTTTGACACCGCTAATGACATTGAAGGGTCATGAACAGGGTGTTTCATCCATGTCCTACTTCCCAGATGGCAAGCAGATCATCAGCGGATCTCGGGACAAGACCGCTCGAAGATGGGATTTACAGGAGGGTAAAGAGATTACAAAGGCGCGGAATGTTTGTGAAGAGGGCGTGTATGCGGTGACGGTATCAAGGGATGGTCGATATGTTACTACTGGTGGTGGGGAGATTGACACTGGGGAGCTTAAAGCCTGTGAAGTTGAGACGGGGATCGTGAAAAAATTTCGAGGCCACTCACAGAGGGTTGCCTGTATTGATATCTCCGCAGATAGCACGCTGCTGGCGAGCGGATCATGGGATACTACAGCGCGAATATGGAGCTTGGACACCGGTAAACTCGTCGCTGGTCCATTCGCGATCGTTGATTGGCCGGGCGCAGTTCTATTTTCACCAGACTCGCAGAAGCTCGCAGTGAAGTCAGAGGTGGGGACCTGCCTTGAGGTCTGGGATATTCACACAGAGACTTTGGACATCAGAGCAGGTCAATCTGGCGGCAATTCGAACATGACATTTGCGCCAGTGTTTTGGACCAACAAAAATAAAACCATCATAGCAGCATGCAACTTCACGGATAATGACGAAGCTATAACGATCAACGAGTTCGACGCGTTGACGCTGGAGATTGTCGGAGTTCCCTTCGAAGGCCATACCAAATGTGTCACCGATCTAGCACTTTCATTTGGCGGTGCTCTCCTCGCCAGCGCTTCCCAGGATCATAGCATCAAACTGTGGGCCTTCGAGTCTCGCCAGCTCCTCGCCTCTTTTCACGTTCAGAATGTCGAGTTTCTCATGCCCTCACCTGACTCACGCCACCTGGTTTACACGACCGCTGGTCGCGATATCTATATATGCAACACTCCACCCGCTGTGCTTACTGCGCTGAAAGCACAGTCTACCCTTCAAAAAGTGTGTCTTTGTGCAAGTCTATCTTCTGTACACTGACCTTCTCTTGAAGTCCAATAAAACGCTCGAACGTTTACTTCAGGTATATATCACGTACATTTTGAATGATCTATTAATTCTTATGAATCGTTGCAGTCCGATGCAACCCGTCGCGCTGCTGCAGTGCGTCGTAATCCAGGGACATTGCCTGCCATATCCTTTACCCCCAGGCAGCAAAGACCTCTACCTACTACAGACCAGCAGCATCCAATTTACCTTCGCCTTCGCAAACTCTTTCACCTCTCTTCTCGCACGAATGCAGTTACCCCTGTTCGGAACAATCAACCTCGTGGTCCCCTAGATGTAGGTCGTTTATGTCAGTTCTTTCACAGCTGACTCGACAGTGGTACCGCAGTTCCCTGCTACGTTACCTCTACCATCCAACCCATCTCTCTCTCGGCAGGTCGCAACTCAGTTTGATGACGTTAGTCTTCAATTTTAGTCAACTCGCAATGTATGACTGACTCGGTGTATTTCCAGTTCGAAATAAGTTCTCCGCCTTACTCCTCGAACGGAGTCACACAATTTCTACGGCAGCACCTTCCTTTCCTCGTACCCAGACATGGCCATGGGCCACCGGTCGTTGAAGTTTCAGCCGGGCGGAAAGTCACTGTAACATATATCTTCTCATATCTCCTTCCCTTTTTGCTCATTAGTGCCCTACAGCGTCTTGCTGCTGCCAAATTTCCCGAATACAGGAAAGTCGATGATACACGACATCCTTCTAGCCAGCAGCCTGGTGTGCCACAGGACGTTGAATCGGCTGACATTGATTCACTCCCAGACGTGCATTGGTTGAAGGCGTTCCTTTGTTATTATTCATGCTTGTCTCATGGAAGACTGAGGATGCCACCACGATGGCGCTTGGAGCGTGTTGACATACCCCGCCAGGATGGCGCGACGAGTGGCAGCCGTGGTGGTGGTTAGCTTAATGTGCACCCATCTGATGTTTTCAATCTTCTATTCCGGTACGGCCACTGTCGATCACTTTTGTCCCCGATCACACACGAACTGGCCCCACGCCCTCTCCAATACTTGTGATAGTCCATGAACTCCGACACATTCAATACAGGTGCCAACTGGTATTTAGTATGTAACGCGCCAAGGTGTTTTATGGTATCTTCTTTAACAGACCTGAGGTATACAGTACATCACACGTACTTTGGTGGTTTGAATAGTATCAAAATCAGGAGAGTGCAAAATTGAAATTTGCTCGCCTCGCGATGGAAGTTGAGTTGTTTGTAATTGTGTGGTAAAAGCTTCTAGATCAAACAAAGTCAAACAAGTCCTTGTTCCAACTTGAAGGCAGCAAGTCCTGGCCTTCAAGTTACCCTGACTTGCAAGGTTTCGCAATGCCCGGAGAACCATCGCGGTCGACTCTTATAGATGTGTAGGTTTCTGTCCTCTGATTCACTATGCCACTTCTTTTTCTCTGACTATTGTTCTATGCAGAACGAACCAGCAACTACATTCCTTCCTCTCTGGCAGACTCGAGGGCTCATCCCCGGATCAACTATGCGACATCATATCTGCGCGTTCCTCGCAACTTCGAAATGTTGCCAATCCGTATGGAAAGCCCACACTGACGTCACGAAAAGCAGTCGAGGCCGGCTCAGTCACGCTCGCGGATGGTGTTTTGCTGCAAGTCGATGAAATCGAGAGGGAGTTCACGCTTGCAATTAGTGATCGGTTCGGGATTGATGAAATTCAGTCGTTTGTTCTCCTTCGGTCGTTCCTATACAATGAAGGTCTCTCAAGCAATGGAGGCTCAACCGATAAAGGCGTTGTGGACGAGCTCATCGTAGCAATCACGCCATTCTACTACTCCGAACGCCTCTTCGTATTTCGCGTCCTCATTCCACTGTTTCGTGCCCACGAGAACACTGGCGACTCAATACATGCTGTTGCCACGAAGTGTCTTCCCAAAATCATCCAAGACGGTCATCAATTCACACTTGACCTCATAACAGAATACCTTCACAAAACGGAAATGGATATCCCGGATGTTCTGCATGCCGACGCGCGCATTGCCTCTCGTTGGGCTAAACAGAACATGAAGGAGCAACTCGTGATGCTAGAGGTCCTCTTTTGGACGGTCTGGGGGTATGTTCCTTGCGACGGACCTTTGGTTGTTCGAATATTTGAAGCTGCTTACAACACGAACCTTGGATCCTCGCAGAAAAACTCGACGCTCTTGCTAGATGATGAAGGCAATCGGCTGCAGCACGACTGTGCAGCGTTATGGATACTCGTCACTGTAGAGGTGCTCGAGCTGGAGAGAGTGGCGGAGGATGGAGGAATAGAGATATCGGCAACTCCTTCCGACAAAACGTTCTATCCCTCTTCACCAGAGTCGCTCAGACGGATCCATGAGATCGTGACATCCAACTTGTCTAGCCAGCACGCGTGCACACACCTAGCATGGGCCTTCGTTCTGTCGCGGTTGACTTCAAAAGCTGGTCAATTGAAAGAAATTCCAGAACCGTATCGCAGGTTTTTGGGCTCCCTGCATCCACATCACAATCGCTCTAAGGAAAGGGAGCCGTCGCATGTACTCATGGCACGGGCGGCTTTTAGTCCAGAAGCAGGCCTTTTCAAGCTCTTGTTGACTCTCCTCACAACCTCCCCGTTATTTGTTACCTCTGTTGCTTGGAAGACAGGGTCGACTGTAACAGACCCAAATGCTATTGCTTTCCGCTCTGTGCTCAAAGGTGACAACATTCTTCTGCGTGAAACGGTACACTGAGGATCATTCTTCCTCAGGCTTTGTCATTGCAATGGTTGAACTGGTCCCTGTTGAACTCATCCCCGACTTCGACTCTTTGGTTGAAGTATGGATTGCGCTGTTTGGACGCAGCGAGCCTCAATCTATAGCAGGGATATGTCGACAATTCTGGCAATCGGATTGGCGACAGGGTCTTGCACGTCGCGCCATATTTGATGTTGCACGAACACGCTTCCCAATTCACTTCCGGCCGCTTGTCCGCCTTCTCCGAGCAATGACTGCATCTGGATTTATTGATACTGATCCACTATCCACTGCGGCATCGTCCAGCCAACCTCCTGCTGACGAAAGTGACGATGGTGATCGTGAGATTTGTAGTCGGCATGTATTTTACTACATGGATAAGTTGCCTACTTTCTCGCTGGTCATCCCCCTGGCATCTTGCACCGGCCCTAATGCTGTCTATGAAAAAGCACAAGCTGCTGGTCCATCCCTTGCATACACAAACCTACGCGCTATTCGCCTTCCTGGGGGCTCGGTAATGCCTGCGCGCTCGAAGGGTCGGCTGTTGAGTGGGGATGGTGGGGATCATATTGCAGTGTGTTGGCAACATGAGCACAGCGGATGGAAGGTGGTTTTGGACGTGCTCACTGAGTACGTGACTCGGCGGAGGATGTATACGGGCACTGTGGACCTATACCAGGACGTTGCGTTCGGCCGTACAGGCCCTGGATCTATTCCTTTGACGCTAAGGCTTGAAGACGTCGGGATGGAGATTGATGAGGGGGGCGATGAAGCACTTGCGACCGATGCTCTTGACCTCATTCGCAGCGTCATCCAAGACAACGAGGCGCTGGCGGAAGAGCTATTGGAGTCTCTCGAGAGCGGTGGTGACCCTAACAACTCTTCGGACAATCAGCCGCCTGATCTCGTCCATCTCACGACGATGATCCTGGAGGAAGCACTCAGTCGTTCACAAGCTCGAAGTTTTTCGCGAACTCAGTTGATCACATCTGCAATGAGTGTTCTATCAGCACTGTTGTCCTTGCCAAAATACTCTCTGCGCGTATGGCTCTATATACGTTCAACGAGCGTGCTGTTTGGCCCTAGTCGTACGTCAGGTTTCGCGGCAATTGCTCTTGCAGCAGAGCGGATCTCTGGTCACTATACAATGACTCTCGCATTGCTCAATCTCGTCCAACAACTCCTCCACGAAGCGTTTGCGTCCGTACTCACAATTCCATCCGACAATCAACGCCTTAAGCAGGTGAAAGAGGAAGTTCTCCTCCGAGCAGCCGCATTCGTCCATGGGGAGATATGGGTAGAGCACCTGAGTTGGAAGTATGCCCAGCTCGGCGACAGGTTTGAGATTGGACGACGAGTATCTTCGTTTTATGGCTATGTTCTCAAACAATCTCCTCCTGCTTTGGGCGATCGTCCCTTCCCTGCCCTGAGCCAAGCTGTCGCTGACGCTCTCCTGCATAAGGCCACGACGTCAACTATCAACCCACTTGTATCATCGATAGCAGTTGCCCCCCATATCCTCGGCACCCTCTACGCTTCGCGACGCTATGGCGATGCCAGACGTCTGATCTACCTCCTGGAGTCACACCTCAGTCTCACTAGGCTAATCCTCAGCTATAAGCAGTCCATTCCCAATTCCTCAAAACCGTGTCTTCTCGAGCAAGCTCTGTGCGCGCGAGTAGCGGGAGGCGCCGGGTTCACGGATTCTACGAGATCCAGAATAGACCCCGTCGACGTCCTGGCGAATTATGTCAAAGGGCGGGATATTGGGACGGCTGTTCCTCTGGAGTCGATAAGAGTTCTCTATGCTCTCTGTGCATCCTTGTCTGTGACTCAGCCCTCGCCTGCGACAATCATCGGTCATCTATCGAATCCAGAGGCCACTGTCGCATCATTCGTGCGAATTGTACAGCACCCGTACGAAGATCTCGCCCTGCGCAACGCCGTTTGGAACTTCATAGCCCTTGCCGTTGATAAGGAACCGGCATTAGCCAACCTCTTTGTTACAGGACAATTCCGGGTTCCGAACAACAAAAACAGGAACAAGGAGAACGCTAAATCACAAGGAGATGATGATTCGAAGAAGCACATGAGCGCGCTCGAAGTTGCCAACGAAACCCTTACTCGCTGGAAAGACTTATGGGAAGCCAATCCTCAACTCTTAGCATCAGTGTTTCGCTTCATTGATGTCGTATGGCAACACGGGCTTGAACACAAAAATCTCATTGATGCTACTCGTGGTAATGACGAGTTTTGGACCAACGTAGTTGCTGTTGTTAAAGAGGAGCTCGGTCCCGACCCTGACTACGAAACAGAGACATTCATCATATTGGACGACGAGCGTCGATCAAGCCTCCATGAAGCAGTATCTATTCAATCGTATCGCAACATGGTGAAGTCATATGCCGTGCGTGTCATTGGACAGGACATTTTCCTTCAGCCGCAGCCTGGACCCTGTGAGCCCGCGAAGAAGCCCTTGAGTTACAGCAAGCTAGCTCCGTCATTCAAGTCCGAAGATCAACTCAACGAATTGATACTGGAGGCAGAGAGCACTTCATATGACCCCAGTCTTTCTGACAAACTCGCCGCACAGCTTCAGCAGGACTTCCCGAGCCTCTCCCTTACTCACCTACAATCGCAGGATCTCAGTGACGAGCGGCAGTTTGGCGATGACTTTACGTTCTCCATAGCACTTCTGCGCAGTCGTCTGCAACAGTGTGCGTCGGGTGATGATAGGGCAAATGCAGTGGAGGAAGTGGAAAGGAGAATCGCGTCTTTGAATCTCAATCTCTCACTCACCTATGCTCAGACAGCTTTGACGGAGTCGTGGCAGTTCCTTTTGCGCCAAGTATTGCCATTTGTGCGGCCAGTGCCAGAGATCCGGTCGAACCTCATATTGCTCTCCGCCACGATATCCAGAGACCTGGCTTTGGAGAAAAGGTCGGGAGATATGATGGCGAAACTCCATGGCACGCGACTCAACTTGTTGTTATCAATCCTTGAAGTGGTCTGGTTCTCCGATTCGGATACCGACAAGCACATCACGTCCTTCATGAACCTCGTGGATAACATGCACAAAGTCTTGTTAAATGAGGCGCAACCTCCCTCTCAGTCATTCCTGGGGCGTATGTCCGTGCCCTTCCATCAAATCCTGCTCCAGGTCATCTACTTCTGTGTTCGCCAGTGCCGGAATCTTGCCAGGCGACCCAAAGTCCTCACCGCTAGCAGGCGCCTTGCCATTTCTGGTTTGGTGGACTCAACGCTTCCATTGGTAATTGACGCTCTCCGCCTTACCTTCGACTCAGCCCGCACACGGCTTGATCTCGATCTCGATCGGGATATGGAGCTACTGGTTGCAGTCTTTGAGCAATGCACGCGTCCTGATATCAACGTCTCATCTTTAACATGGCTGACTCGATGCCAAGAGACAGATGTCATCAAATCCAGCTTGGAATTGCTCACTCGGACAGACGTGATCGGCCTCACAGATCTGCCCCTGCTTCGCACACGCAGGCAACCTTTGTACGCGCCCCACATCCTCCTATTCCACATGGCTGTAGTAAGCATACCATCCGGTGCTGAAAGATTTGCCAGTGAAGGCATTATTTCGGCATATAGTAACAACGGAATTAGCCTTGCGGCAAGCTCAGGGCAGATCGATGTTGTGTTGCCTGAGCTTCCTGGAGAGAGGAGCCCAGCACACAAGACATATTGCTCGATGATGGCCATAGTTTCTGCCGTCGTCTCTGCTCTCAGGCGGCAACACCACTTCTTCGACGCAGAGGCTTGCGGATTCGTACAGCTGTATGGCAAGCAGATTATCCGGGCGCTGAGCTGGAGTGTCGGTGATCCGATTACGCTGCCATTATTGGAGGAGATGGAACAAGTGGTTGGCCTCTTTTACGCGCTTGCAGAGAGTGCTCCTCCTACTGCCTCCCCAAACCCAGCAGTCGTGAAGGTCCTGCGTGTGTTCACAACCCACGCGCTCATGCTCCTTCAGCAACTCAACTACGCGTTGACGCACCCTAATCACATCGCTAGTCTCTTGGAACCGGTGACTGCGGAAGAGCGTGCATTGCTGGAGAAGGAGCCTACCGCCGCATCCTCCCTGGTAGACATGGCCGACCTGCAGAAACATCCGTTGACCGCGCGTCTTGTTCATCGGTTATTTAGGCTGTCAAGCTCCGTGGTGTCTACGCTGGTCAGCATCAGCCGAGCGTATGATGTTCTTCTTGGTGAACAAGAAGAGTGGCCCGTTCAAGAAGCAGTGGTCGTTCCTGTACGTAGCTTCGCATTCTGAAGTAGAACCTTTGTTTACCGTTTTCCTGCAGCATTCCAAGGTGGTACCGGGGGAACCAGCGTCTTTGGGGACCT
The DNA here is from genome assembly GCF_016647625.1 of Suillus subalutaceus. Lineage (NCBI taxonomy): Eukaryota > Fungi > Basidiomycota > Agaricomycetes > Boletales > Suillaceae > Suillus > Suillus subalutaceus. The sequence goes on from NW_024540347.1 coordinate 68,978, forward strand.
TGCTTGAACTCGCAAACTGTACTCTTGATGTCCTACGACACCTCGTCGATCGCCCAGCGGGTCAGGCCATCGCCCCCCCTGCGTCCCTCAAAGAAACGCCGCTTGATGTGCAGGAAGGCATGCTTACAGCCCGAAAGACATTGGAGGCATTACTCGTGTATGCGGCAACGCAGCTTGCAATGTGGCTCTCAAAGCCAGAATTTGACGCTGCTGAAATGGACTCGGAAGATCACGTTCCACAGACCATTGATATGCGAGAAAGCTCAAAAAGACCATCTAGGGCACTCACAGACCGAATTAGAAGGGGGATGCCGGGAGAGATGGCGACGGATCTGGAAAAGTTGCTGAAGCAAGCGAAGCCTATTCTTCAAAAGAGTGTCGATGACAAACGAAATGTCAAGGGGGATCTCACACAGGTGCTGCTTAGGTTTATGAGTGAGTGGGTAATGACCACGTCGTCATAGATGGGTTAGGTACTATGTAGATGTATCAAAAGTAACATTATATGTTCCACGTTGTCAATTTGTCCTGGAAATGAATAAGTCAATCACCGCGTTAAAACATCTATGCCAGTCTCGGTGATGAGAATCATATGCTCTGCTTGAGCGCTTCGTGCACAATTCTGCTCAAGTTGACCGTTAAGAAAATATTCAGGCTTATAGCAGACCAGCCATACCTCCGTCGATGCAGTCCAGCCATCTGGGAAAATCCAGACGCTGGGATTAGAACCTTGAACGAGAGAAGGCTGAAAGAAACAGATGTTAGCAGGAGGTCACGACATGCACTGAGCTGTTTGCCTCTATGGTAAAGCAGTGTCCAGGAAGCATTACGCCAGGTTCTTCATTTACTGCAAAGCAAATCTCAACAATATTCTTAACATGGGAACGAAATGTGGACTTGCGAGTGTGGTATATCCAAGGGGGTCGGTGGAAAACGGTCCCTATGCCGTGCCCGGCGAAGGCAGGACAGACAGAATGACAGGTATTTCGAACGATTTCATGTATAGCCCTGCCAATGCCATTGAACGGTCTACCAGGTCCACACGCATTAATCCCAGCCTCGAGTGCAGTATTTGTGATGTGCACGAGGTCTCGGCCAGGTTCGTCCTGTCGTGCAAGTAAATCACGAAGAATGTAATTGTTCTATTGGATGTTTCTTACAACATCTCCGACAAGGAAAGTAGAAGAAGTATCACCGTGATAGCCATCGAGGTAGATTGTTACATCAATGTTAATTATATCCCCGTCCTCGAGAGGTCGACTGTCATCTTGTTGAGTCTTAAAAGACAGCTCATACAAAACGCACTCACTCATCTGGTATGCCATGCGAAACAACATTATTAACACTAGTGCAACATGAACGGGGAAAGCCCTTGTATAGTAGTGGTGAAGGATATGCTTCATGTGCGATTATAAAATTGTGTATTGCAGCATCTATCGAATTGGTGGTCACACCCGGCTACCGACGAATTATCTTGCATCCGCATGGTGGACATTGATAAATCTCACCTGCACAAGCGAGCCAGCATACTGGCGCACATTCTTAGCAAGTGTCGCAGCCGCTCGCACGCGCTTCTCGTCTATGCTACCCAGATTTATTCTTCCGTCTCCTTCGTACTGCTGTTCATGGTCTATCGAGGGATCATTCTGTACGGCGTATTTCGGTCGAATAATATGACTTGGAACTGGACGCCGGGTGATATGGGAGACGCCCCATACGAACGGCTCCTCAGGTAAGATGACATCGTACGTCCCAAAATCCTCGACTTCCCGCGATTCATCAGAGTCGAATGCGGGTGATGTTGTTGCATATCTTTTCAAATAGCTGCGACAAATGACTGCCGAGAAATTGCGTAGACGAAGAGAACGAAGAGGGGGAAGCAACTTGTTCATGATCATGCAAATGAGCGAACCAACAACTTTTGGCAGGTTGAAGAGGGCGGGCCGGACTCGACCGTTACGTTGCTCGACCGCGTGCCTTAGTGGCTATGCTGGAACGACTCTTTAAGTGAATGGCTTAGATACTAGTCTAGACATATCTATGTAGAATCCCGAAACCTTGATTTACGTTGTATATCTTTGACTGTGATAGGCTCAGGAAGTTGCAACCTGAGCTTTTCAGTCTGGGACTCCTTCAAGGCTTCAACTCCCTGACATTCTCGCCATAGCTACTACTCTCTTCCGAAAATCGCCTGAAAATTCACCCAACAAGTAATGTGATATCGAGTAATGAAGGAGATGATCATGGTGCTTGGAAAAGAGAGGAATATTGCTACAGTTACCACACCAGGCAAGTGCGACCGTTGTTCCAGTTGTTAGTGGAGACTATAAGCCATGGGATATGTATGCAATGGTAATTGAGCTACCAAGTTCGACACAATCTGGACACTCCTTCTGGCAATGCTGTTCGGGCAGGTTATGTTCCTAACTTCTCTGCCAGTGCATCGTGAGGTACGATCTCTTAACGCCCGTGGTCTAAGATGTCCACAGGAGGAGCTGCCTGCCCAGTTGCTGGGTCTGTAGAAGGATCACACGAAGCCGTACGAGTGGCCGACAAGAACGACCACGGTTGTTTTCACTCGCCTACACCTTTTTTGCATCAGATCGAGGACTCCAGGATCATAGACCCTATGTTGGACATGTTCCGCCATATGCAGTTTTTCTGTTGTGTTCGCCTACCACTTCAGCTTGAGTGGTCACATCGCTTGCGATGACCGCTTAATTGGAAACAATAATGAAGAGAAGGATTAGCGAAGCAAGTTGCTCTCAGATGCGCACTGCATACCAAAGACTCCAAGTTGGCGTCAAAGCGAAGGTGTAGTAACTTAGTAAGTATTGGGCGTGTCGCTGGGAAGTAGATATTTGAGACGGCTAACTGAAGAAAGTTGATTGGCAATGATTACATGTCACTGCAAATAAACCACACACTGAAGCTCGAGGTGCCTCCTGATGGTAGCCAGCACAACAGGTTGTGGTTGCCTCATGATCTTGAAGTTCAGGATACACATCAGTGCTGCAAAAGTGACATCCTGAAGATTGAAAACGTGATTATATAGTGTAGGTCTACTCTTTCCAGGGGTAATCAAATTTTGGCTGGTCCTTACGTCTCCACAATTTCTTCCTAGAGATGTTCCATCAGCAAGCCATAGTAAAATTGTTTAGAAATTTACATACTTCTTTTTCGTGGGGACGTGCTCTGCAAACACTTCAACGCAATGCTTAGCCTTGAACTCACGAATAAAGCGCGGATCCCTGTATCAAGATTGAATAACCAAGGCAAAACACCCGCAATGACACTCACCAAAGCTCGCTCGCTATTCCAAGATCTTTACAGCATCGCATAAGGGCATTACTCTTGCAGCCTTCAGTTGCCGTAGGAATATTGGATGGATCGAAGTATTCTTGTTCACCACGGGCAACTGCTACCAAGCTGCAGGAAAGCAAATTCAGAAGTTGTTGTGCAAGACAAGGAGATACACACCGGCCCTGGCAAACAAGCGCATACTCCCTGCTGACAACTTTAGGCCCGACGTTTGTCTCACTGCGAGGGGCGAGTCCCCATCCGCCTGGTCCAAATGCCTTGTTGAGGACGCGACGATATTTGATTTCTGGAAGGTAAATCAAGCCATCTATGAATAATGTTCAGGAACATAAATCGCAAACCATGCACTCGAAAAGTACCTGGCTTCATCTCTATATCCATGTCATCCACAGGAGTCAACAGAATATTAGCGATATCCTTTGAGAAGGCTTGGGTAGAGAGTCCATGGTAACTCGTTGACCAATCAGTGGACCCAGCGTCGCCACCTGCTGTAAAATCGCCAGGGAAAGGCGAAGACAGAGATGCAGAAGAAGGCACGGTCTCAAGCGGAATACTTCCATTCATGGCTTCAGAAACATCTATCTCTTCTGACGTACTGGGTAGGTTCTCTGTTATGCCTGGGCTACCAGCACCTGCTACGCTCGTACTAGCAGTTGCCTTCACTACTTTGGGTGGGCTAGAGGATGGAGTTGACGTCTTTGGTGTCCATGTCCGCGTAGACGCAGCGTACGTTCTCGAAGACAAAAAAGGCCGTGTCAAGGAAGGTTGCCGAGTCGCCTTTATTCCCAGTAAAATAAGTCGATGCGCGTTGTTGGTCAAAGCCGACATTATTTAGCTAAAACCAACCTCTGCGCGGAACTTTTTATGACAGGAGCCAACAGTGTCGCGGGATCTTAAATTTCAAACCTCGCACAAGCAAAGTGCCGACAGCTGCTCGTTGTAGCCATCAGCGAGCACGATACTATGATGAACACACCGCCCTCGACACTGTCGGCCCGTCCTCACTCTCGCGCGCTCAATCAACGTCCATCTTCCAGTTTGTCCCAGCGTCCACCATCAAGCGCGTCATTCGCAAGACCAGTTTCAAGCGCGTCCTTACGACCCCAATCACGCGTTTCTCGACCAAGTTCGCGTATTTCGCGACCGGCCACCAGACAGTCCACGCGACTTGCGCCTTTATGCCAGAAGCTAATCACACAAGTCACTGGACTCACTTTAGAGAACGATGAGGAGGACTTTCGTATTACCTTGGATTTCGTTTCTAGGAACCTAGAGCATGCTACGGCAACGAAAGGAGGTCCGAGTTCTGATATGGCTACCATGGACAAACATTTTCACGGGTACATATAGTTGTCTTATATGAAAGTGTTATTCAGCCGATACATGTTCCTTCAGTTTCCTCGAAAAATCCCGTATACAGTCCAATGATACCCTTGCAGAAGCTTTGGAGATGTCGTACCGGAAAGTGAAAGATAGCGCGAAGGAACTCACTAATATCGACGGTGACATCAAAGTGGAGTCCCTTGTTATCGTGTGTGAGAGCAATACTGAAAGGTTCCTTCACAGCTCGCGCATCTTCCAGACCACCTGCAACTGCTTGTGAGATCATATTCATCCTATGTAGTCGAGAAGCCAACAGCTTGACAGGCACTTCTGTCTGCTGCACCAGTGGAATCTACTCTCAAGCACGCAGATGCATATGTTGAAGCGATCAAAAATCCACCAGAGCCACCACCTTCTCTCACCTGGAAGGACATCCTGGCCGAGGAGCCCTTCGAGGGACAACACTGGGAGGGCGTTTATGGTTTGCCCTCAGGAAGCACGGTAGAAGGTTGGGAAAATACGAGCGATGGTAGCACCCCTTCACTTTCACCCTGGGATGATGACTCGGACGATTTGGATGATAATGATTCGTTTCCTTACACTGAAGATACTCCATCATCTCCTAGTCCTGTGGAACGAGTCTCATCTTATGGGCAGCCAAATTTGAGTCTTTCATACCAACATCGTAGGGTTGTGGAGGAGTTGGAAGCTCGACAGTACTGGAGAGAAGAATGGCGAACAGATGCCGATTTATCTCGGCCATTTAATCTGGGCGATGCATCAACACTTGGTAGCTTGCTTGTATTCTGGGGTTTGCATTGCTGATGACTTTATAGGCCCTTCGTTGAGCCGAGCTCTTGGTGAAAGAACAGCTCTTTTGATTGATGGGCCTGAATGCGAGGTCAGATTTTGCGACGTTAGAACAAGTGATAATAATTCACCGCTTTTATAGAAATACATCAACGAGCATGACGCTGTTCGTGAGGTGCTCATGTGCCTCCAAGGACGCAAAAACCTCATGATCACTAGCAACTCAAGATCTCCGTCGCTCATGGTAGGTACCTGCAGCGTACAAATTTACACCCCCCTTCTGATCTTATACAGCGGCCATCACCAAGTGCTCCCCGTCTCGTTCATTTGACATTAGGATCCCAAACTTCTATCCTATCGTCCTTTGCGCAACTTGCTAGCACCATGTCCCACATCAGAAAATTCACTTCAGCAGTTCTTTCCAATGTATTTTCAACCTCAGAATCACCTCTGAGTTCAACGCACCTTCTATCTCACGGCACACGTTCGCAGACCATCGAAGCTTTCGCAGATGCAGTCGATTCTCAGCTACAAAAGTTCGGCCGCTGGTGCGCCGACAAAGAAGAACGGATATGTTGCGCTCACGCTGGCCTTGGCAACCAGCTGGTCGTCAGTCTACTGGGGCTCGAAAAAGACGTCAGAGATGCATTTTCAGTAACATTCGACCTCCTTTTGGCCATTCTGCGAGAGCTGATGGGCTATGTCATGCAATCGGATAATACGTCCGACGAAGGGATCTGGTTATTGGTATCCCTGTCTAGTCGCGTGCCGCCAGCGGCTGTTACTACCCATCTACTAGACGCATGTCTGCGTGCTGTGGAGGAGCAGTCTTCCCTAGGAGACAAAATCACTGCTGAAGCTCTCACTGAAGTGTTCGTCAGGTCCGCACAGCCTGTTTGGGCGATGGTGGGCCGCTGGGTTGGTGATGGGATGCCAGTGCGGGACACGTGGGAAGTTTCTGATAATCAGACCCTAGATGAAGAGTTCTTCGTCGAGGATCACGAGCTCCCACTTATGGACCCTGATTTCTGGGCAGATGGATACGTTCTTAGAACTTGGAGTGACTTTGAAGCGCCCACAGCAGATGCGAAGGCACTTTCCGTCCCGGTATTCCTGGAACGTATAGCTGATCGTATACTCGAGACCGGAAAAGCAGTTGGTCTGCTGCGGATCTTAGGGATTCCTTTGCTAAATGATGCAGATGGCGATGTTCACTGGCCATCACTCGAAATGCTGATAGGACAGCACAAAGGGGATACTTCAGATCCAGAGGGTCTCGCTCACCTTATCTCCGACAAGATTGCGCCCTATTACACGTCTTCGGGATCTCGACTCACCCATGTGCTAACCGAGGACTGTGATCTTTCACGCCACATCACGGCCATCGAAGGGCTATACCTGATGACCAGAGGAGACGTCATCGGCCATTTCGCCGATGTCCTTTTTGCAAAGGCAAGTGTTTATCTATACCAGTATGCAGGTGCTAATGCAGATCGTCAGATGAACAGCCAGCAACGCTGGCAAGACTTCCACTTCCTGAACAGCGCCTTTAGGGACGTTGTAGATGCCAATAACGCCACAAAGTACATTGAGACTTCCCTTGTTCGCCTCTCCTATCGGGGAAGCAAAACCACCGTCATAGCACAGACGGTGAAAGCTCTTGATGGTCTACTCGTTGAATATGCCGTGCCTTTTCCACTGGCGTATATTTTCACGTCGCGTGTATTTTCGATCTATGGGTCGATCTTCGCGTTTCTTCTGCAAATACGGAGAGCGAAAAATGTTTTGGAGCGCATCCTTGTACGGGGCGACATAGGGAGTAAACGACATATGAAGCATGAGTTGAAGGTATTTTATGCGATGAGGGGCAAGTTATCGTGGTTCATCAAGTGCGTTCATTCGGTGTTGCGACGGCTATTCGCTGACTCTACTGTTTGTAAGCACGCTGTTGAACTTCCTGACGACCCATGTAAGCTTCCTGGCTATCGAAATAATGCGGCTCTGATCATCTATCAAGGTCCTGTACTCTCAGTTAGCGATGTTCCACAAGAACTTCAAGGGGGCAGAGTCCCTTGATGAGATGATCAAGATCCATAACGACCAGTAAGGTTGCTTGCACCTGCGCTACAATAACCTTACTCACATGCGCCATTGAAGCTTGGACACAATCCAGCGCGGTTGTCTGCTTCATCCCGAAGTGTGTCCATTTTTATTTTTGTCTTGTTTGTCGCACTGACGACTATTCAAGACTTCTGCCCTCCATCGTGCTGTCTTGTCAGCACTTGACATGTGTTTGCATTTCAGCAGTATTTTCGTCTCGTTTTCAGGTGATAATACCCATGATATCTCACGGCTCTCTATCGTTATGAAACGTCACCGAAGTCGCCGCCAGAGACGGCTTCGTCGAGACGTCATTGGTTTCTCTACCCCAGAGATTATCTCAGATGATGAAAGCGACGATGATTATCACCATGACGAGACGGTGGGCGATGCACTTGAGCCTTCGTTTTCTCTGGCTGCCTCAGTTGCGAACTACGAGGGTGATCTCCCCGATCATATGGATAAGTTGTCATTGGAACTGGATGGTGTTGTGCGTTTTGTTCGCAGGGGGAGTGAGGCCTGGGCGGGAAGTATGTCTAAAGCTGCGCCTGCTTTCGGGGCTCTCGCGTTTGCATTGGAAGATTGGGATTTGTAATTCAATATTCATACTTGTCAATTACTAAGGCATGTACATGGGTGGTATAGTATTTACTACAGTAATTTTGTGCATTACCGAGCTGACGACAAAACCTGTGCCTCATAAGATAGAATATCTCGCCACATTGCAATCTAAAACTTCCTAATACATAACCGCAGCACCACCCTTGGTATCCACACGACGATTGATGCCACCGAGGAGAATTTTGATGAGCATCTCAGCATTCAGTTGGCCGATATAGGGCGTTGTGTCCACAATATCCTAACGGGTTTTTAGTAAAATAATGCCTTGACATGTAAGACTGCGACATACTCGTATTTGATGTGTTTGCTTCAAGTTATCATCCAACTCTACTAGGAATTGAGTTGCGCGTCTCGAATTCCCTATCTGAACGAACTGTATCCCAACCTGCGCAAAAGCGTTGTCGGCAACTACTGCAGTAAAGAAATAATGTGTAGTCACCTGTGCAAGTGGCCACTTATCGGCATCGAGTCGCTTAGCAAAAGAGACGATTACACTCTCGGGATCGTCCGCTACGTGACCAGGTCAGCGGACTCCACTATTAACTGTTCTGTGGACTCACTTGGTGCCCCATCAGTGATAACGATCACATTCACGGGCTTTATTTGCTTGCGTGCAAAATAGTCACCAGCATCCTCCTGTCTTTTAGCAGCGTCCAAGTCACGGAAATAATCCCCGAGGATTACATCGAGCCGGTGCCCGATAGGGGTAGGGCCACAAGGCTGGAGGTTGGCAAATTGTTCGTGGATAGCTTTGGACTCCTACAAAGGGTAATCAGTACCAATTTGTGACGTACAAATAAGGTACCTACTGTAACTCCTGTCATGCTTCCGTAATGGTTCAAAAAGTGAATATCGACGCCATTAGCATCATATTGGCTCGCAACATCAGCGAGTGTGGCTAGAGCCTGTTTTGCCTGGACATGACGATTTCAGTGCCATCAACAAGCAATATAACAAGCGTTATACCTCCTTCCATAGCGAACCAGCCATCGATGAGGAATCGTCCATGATAATAATTGTGTCATATTGGCGCAGCGTCTCGAGCGCATCTTCCAATGATTCCGCACGCAGAGGTTGGCGGAGATACGCTACTCGGGCTGCTATCGCAAATTAAAATTAATGTGACGAGATTTTGGAGGAACCAAATACCTTCACTGGCATTCCCAGGAGACCAGTGCGTTGCTGATGTGGCAGAGGTAGTATATGGTGGGGGGGCCGATTGGTAGCTGTCACCACTGTGTCCAGCAAGGGATGATTTGATGTTCTGTACATGATCAGCACTGAAGTCCCCAGGTTGTCCCCTGGTACACCGTGATCGTGACTTGGATGATCCGTTTCCCATGATAGTAGTTTGTCTTTCGGTGTGTATGAAAGGAGGGGATTTATGACGGTGTTACGGGATTCAAGTTAGATTTAGCACTCGTGGGAGTAATCAATGGAGGTGATAGAAGCTAGGATCAGGAAAATTTGTGCTGGCACTTTATAGCGTTTGGGTTGTGGACGAATGGAGAATTGTGGCAGGTATACCTGCCATATGTTGGCTTGTGACTCTGCAATGCATTGTGCCAGGTCATTGACAATGGATAATGGCCAGTGGACAGTGACTAGTGACCAAGCATTCCTCGTGGAAGGTTATGTGATCCATCGTGACATGCTGTGCAGTGCCTGAGGCCCGAGGCCCGACTCGGAGTGTCTCAAAACACTGCCTTTGCACTGTATCGCACATTGAAATCTACCGTATCAATATCATGCTTTCTGCTGTATACTGTCGATTCTCGAATATGCACTGTTTGGAAGCCATCGTTTCTGTCCTCCACAGGCTGCACTGCACCTTCTCACAGCTTCGCGTTCTACTGATTTCTCCAGTATAACATCCTGATGAACAGTTACTAGTATAGGAACATCACGCGTACAACAAGACAGCTGTGTTCTTGAATATTATCTAGGATACTGGTGCAGAACGATCCGCTACTCTGGGAAATGCGTTGGCACTAGCTAACACGACCATCTTCTTCTCATGCGAGATATAACCTCTCATATATCCCTGGTAGATCATATTCGCAACATAGCATTCAGCTTCCTCCATCGAAACGTCGATCCCCTTTAATCGTAACGAGCAGTGGAACATAGATACGGGTATCCGCGTGCTTTGGTCGGTTGCCACCCAGCTTAATGAAGGTAGTTAGTGCATATCCCACGTCATCGCTCGCCAGTGATCTACGTACACGCGTCTAAACAGACCCCTGATACACAGTTCTCTAGCTCGTTCCAGCGTCAACCACAGGTTGAGCTCGAGCAGGCGCCGTTCCCACTTGTCTAGTGCTGCATCGTACGCAGATATATCCCCAGCACGTATAGCAGCAATGAAGGGCGCGAATAACTCGTTAAGCACGGGGAACCTGTCCATCAGGTCTCTGGTTGGGAGATGCCCACGGAGAACACGTAGCGGAAGTAAGTACGTCAGTATCCGTCTAATACCCGGGCGTCAATTTGTAAGCACCAGCCGATGAATAACATTGCTTACTCCTGATTACTATGTGCCGGGATATAGCATTGATAAAAAGCCAGTGTTAGTTCCTGTTCCGACTGCAACCGCTAAGTCTGAATGACGTCGCAACATGATTATGCCCGTACTTTATTATAATCTTCATTCAGAAAACTTAGCATGCCCAGGTAGTAGCGGTAGGTGACCTTACAAATCGTGACATCAGTGGTCCTCAGGAATAAGTGCTATGCGAACGTACTTGATGCGAGCGTGGATACTCTGAGAGAGGAGGTATATCAGGATTAGCGTTGAGCGCTCTGAGGATATTTTTCGACAACGATATTCGTTTAACCTGGGAATATTCAGTGGGCAATGCGAGCGCCGAATGAACAAAGAGGACGGACTCGGAAGTAGCATTTTAACACAAGCCCGACAACGTAGTAGACTCCCCATTTACGAGATTCACTCGGTGGTGAAGTTCTAGCGAGGTATTAGGCGCTTGTCAAAAATATGGGGACAGGTTAACAGGTACAGCACCTGTCTGTCATGCAGTTGCTGAACGCCTTGACAACAACGCCGGCAGCACTCTCCATACACTCGCTTTTCTGATTATTGTATTTAGCGTAGTTGTCGGCCTACAGCATTCAATAAGAGTTCAAAAGTAGAGACGCGACGTCTCACGTCAAAGGCAAGATCTCGTAGGTCTCTCAACATCGAGAACAGCGCAGGAAGTGTCCATCCAGTATTGTTGATAAAGTAACGGAAGAACTGGCTGTGAACGAGTGAGACAAGGAGGTGTTTAGCAGTACACAGATACGCACGAGACAAGCTGCGACTGCTCGTTGAATGCTTCCCCAGCGCGTTTGCGGGCAATGTGTGTTGTGACCATAACATATCTGACAGCGATGTCGTCCCATGGGCTCTCAATACATCCACCGTAACGCAACGTGAGTGTTTCGCGCTGGAAATCCGTTCTGAACGTCGACAGTGTTCTGAAAGGGTCAAAGACGTACTGTAGGATTACGAAACTCCTTGACGAGATCCTTTCCATGAGGACTGGTTGGGCGTAAAAGGTAGGCCAAGTTAGGTCCATTTTCTGACTGTATTGTCTCAGCGAGTGTCATTATGAAGGTCGAGAAGGTCATCGCCATGTTTTGGGGTTGATATGGTACGAAGGACTGGCCAAGGTGACTATAAGCAAATCCTAGAACTGTCTCTGATTTATTGCTAAGCTTATTTATTTTCAGCGGTCAAAGTGGAAGATATCGACAACAACTAGGATACTCACTTCGAGCAAATTTGAGATCTTCTCTTAAAGTTGGGATTCTTCTCTTTTGACGTTGAAGTTAACGTTAGAGTATTAATGATCACGTGATAGATAACTCCTAAGTATAACTTGAACTTGAAGTTGTCAAGTGATCGTATCTTCAATTCAACGTTTCAACGCTCAAGTATCATGGCTCTTCAACCTTCCCTTCGACCGACTATTATTGCCGGAACTCACGACGCTCCGCATACCATTGATATCTTCCGTGAGTCAACGAATTGGTCAAGTGCCTTGTGACTAATTAACGAGGGGGTACAGTGGACTACGTTTGCCCATTCAGGTTGACGTCCACAGACACCGATCTGAAAAGCTGCTTTACTAACCATGTTAATCGTACAGCGCAAAGTTATCGCTTGCAATCGATAGCATTTTGAAGCCTCTGGTGGACGTGGGAGGTTTATATTATGGCAAAGTAAAAGTTATCATGAGGCTCCAAGTCCAGCCTTGGCATGCCACTTCAACCTACACCCATGAGGCTGGGCTTGCTGTAAGCGCTTCAAACCGATATACTTTAGATGGTTGTAATGCTGATTTGATCTAGGTTGTGCGTGCTGCTCCAGATAAATTCTGGACGTTCTCCCTCGCGGTAAGCATCGCTTGTAATCACCGAAGTCGAAGTGACTTCCGCCAAACTAAATCAACTCGATACGCAGCTTTTCAAGCAACAGGCCGAATTCTTCGATGGTCCATCTTCCAACATGACTCCTCTACAAATTCGTGAGAAATTGGCCAGCATCGCTGCCCAAGTAATCACAGAGGAGCAGGTGGTGATGTTCAAGGATCTTCTGAAGTTGAAGCCTACTCCGAATGGCGGAATTGGAGTTACAGATGATCTTAAATATACTAGTGTGTCTTCATTTTTTTTCGTGGTGGTTTGAGTTCTCATACCTTTCATCGTGTAGTCAAGTTCGCCAGGCAGAATGGCGTACATGTTTCTCCCACCGCTCTCTGGGACGGTTTGATTGCCAATCAAATCTCTAGCTCTTGGGGAGAAAAGGAGTGGACCGAATTTCTTGCGAAGAACGTTGCTGTCTAGGTGTGAAGAATTGCATTTTTTGGGCCATACTAAGAAGTCTGATGTGATAACTACAAATTCAATACTGTGTTCTGCTGAGAATGAAACGCATTCAATTGGTCTAGTAAGCCTTCATACTTGCGTGTCTGATAGTCTCCACCTGCGAAAAAGTTGTATCCACTTTTCATTCAATGCCATAACGCCGCTGTTGCAGGATGCATTAGAATACTGAAATGCTCCAATGGCAGTGATGCTTGATCAACGAGTTGCCTCTGCTCGACAATGACAGCGCTGTGGAAGTGGGGGGCTGGTGACGTAGCAAAGAGTTTGATCGCTGCCGCTAAAGCTGCACCCAAGGCAACTACTAGTAGCAGTCGTGGGAGCTGCTTCTTAGGAGATACATTCCGGTGTGCCCACTGCCAGCTGTCCGTATCTTGGTGCATTTATAAGGATGCTCTTCATATCAATTCAAAACTCAGAAAATCTATTGAAAAAGGTCTGCCTGCATTCAATCCAAGAAAGTGGAGATTGACATCGGGATATCGGATGAGCATCTGAGCACTATTGTTACACTTTGATCATTCGCGATACTACCAAGTATGTAAACCTATGTAGACGCCGTATGATACTATTTATATTGTACTACATTGCTTGCAAGACATCAGAAGCCATATCTATTCGCCGGCCTGATGGTGTAGAAAGCACTAATATCTATGTCGGGCCAATCTTCGCACGAGGGAACTGATAAGTTCACGTATGCCATCATCTCGCGGTGGCAGGCCAAAAGATCGCTTCGCGTCTTAAATCGTGTCTCGGGGGTGTGGCGCTCCATGAACCGGAGAGTAGAGTTGTATCGAATGAGGAACAAATCGCATAGCTCCCGCAGTAGCGTAGTGATCTTGGGGGGCGCCGTGAATTTTTTGACAATGGGAAAGTCAAGGTCAGCAAGGTATTTCCTCTTGCGCGAGCCACCTATGGCCCGTCCCCCCTCATCGATGACATACTCCTCGTCAAATATTTGGAGCAAGGTGTTCCTGTCCTCGACGTTCGTCGCATTGGGGAGGTATCGGACCATAGTGTATATCATAACGTGCAGGAAGGATTCCAAATCATCCGCCAGCACATGGTGCTTGTCCTGGGTACTTTGGTCCAACAAAGCACCAGACATAAAGGGTGGAGTTCCCTGTCATTTGAAGTCGTGTCAGTATTTCGACATATATATATAAACGTTGCATGTACCATCTGGATTTCCAATAGCTCTTTGCGCGATTCGGGAGAGCAGCACTCCCAGCCCATGAGAAGCCCGCACCCCTCACTGGTGATGCCAATGTTCTCCATACTGATGTTCCGATGCAGAAGACCAAGATATTTGTAAGCACTCTCGTGAGCTACAGTGACCCGTTAGAAACGAACAATTACTTGAGAAGTGGAGATGAAACTCGCCTGTGAGAGCATCCTTGAATACAGTCAGAAATTCTTTGGGCGTCTTGAACGTGCTCAGGTTCCGTTCAATATTACCAAGGATGATTCGATGTTGTACGAGCGGGAGGCGTGCCTTGTGGTTGGGTGTACAGCACCACCAAGCCTCGTTGAATAAGTGGGTGATCGTTTTTGTTCCGAGGGCAGACATGTCACCGCCGTGCTCAAAGGTCGGGATGTTGGGAATGCGACGAGAGTGTAGTTCCCTGTATACTTCCGATTCCGTGCTGGTACCTTGGGAATGAAGTCTCCAAGTTTCCTTGAAGAAAACGACTCTCTTCTGCGCAACGTCCCACACATGGAAGCTACGAGTTCGTTGCTCGAGTAGGCCGCACTGCTTTGGGGCGGGACGTGGGCCGACGTAAAAGTGATGAGTTGGTAAAGGACGGCCTTCCGCGTCTTTGGGGTTTTGGAAGGCAGTATCGACGGGAACGATGTATCCATACAGAGGGTCGGAACTCCCAACACCCAGTAACTCCCGAATAGCGCTGTCTTGAGAGTCTGGAAGGGAAGTGGGAACCACAGACATGTCGACACCGCGATCCCCAGGCGACGCACGATTGAGCCTCCATAGGAACTCAGTCAATAGGATGAAATTTCTCGTGTAGTCGAACCGCCGAGACACGACAGCACCAGCGCGGTCCCAGTACACAAAACGTGCTCGGGAGCCACAGATGAGGATAGAAAATCCAAAGCGGCGGAACTGTGTTTCGAAGAAGGCATTGGTGCACGCCACCATATGCGCGCGCGTTGAGATGGACTGCTTGTCAGAGGACTCGAACTTGGGATAGTAGTCTCTTTTAGTGTCCCAATATGGCAGCAGGTCCTCCTCAGGACAAGGTATCGGTGCAGTGAAGTCCTCATTTGACGGCGGGTCGATGAAGGGGTCTTGTTGTACGGAAGGCTTGATGATGATCCATGCCTCCATCGTAGACATATCTGTCACTCCGTTTCGAGTGCTTTCACTTTTGTATAACCCCACGGTTGGTTGGAATTCATACCCACCCACGACGACAGAGGGGTCAGGACAACCGGAGGTGTCGACAAGATCAAAATTGGTGGTGAATTTACGCAGTAACGCCAACTGTCAAGGGCACCAAAATCAGATAGGTCAGAGAAGTGTTTATGTGAAATTCTTACAAGCTCTTCTTGTGACACCACCTTGGGCGTCGCTGGACGACCGTCTGTCTCAGGCAGGAAGTCAAGAAACTGGCACACTGGCATTGCGCCAACGAAGCGGCTTGGGAAGGAACCTATAAGCCTGGCTTCAACGGCTTCTTTGGATGTCATTGTGACTGAAAATTGAGATGCAGGAATTGTATAAGCGATATGATAGAAGGAAGATGATTGGAATTGAAAAGGCGAGATGAATAGACCAAGATGTCCAACTCACTATTTATTGATCCATGCTGTGGATATTCCACTGTGTCAATAACCACAACAGCTTTAGTGGACAATGCTCGTCAGTTGTAGCCGCTTACGGATGTGGACACTCGGAGATCCAATGGTTTGGAGTGCAAGTCCCTAGAATTGATGCAACTGACTTAAGCACAAAGGGAAAAGGGGGCGAAGGTTTGCATACACAAGGTAGGCGACAAAAGAGGGTTACTCTGCTACGTCTTCATCCCAATCGTCACCCCAATCAACTGCCTCCGAATCATAGTCAGCTGCGCTGTGTGCTTGCTTGATCAACTCAAGAACGGCACTATAATCAAGCGCGGGACCTTCTCCTTCATCCGCTGACAAAGAGCCTGTGCTGGATATGTCGTCTTCGGTGGTGCGTGCCTCCACAATAGAGTCTTGGTCGCCACTTTCGCTTTCCGCGTAGTTCCCTAAAGCCCCCAACTCGTCTCGTGTCCGGCTTGCCGCTGCTTTTTCCAATGCAGACTCACTTTCACTTCCATAGTCACCGACGAGTCCTGAGATCGCCTTTCTCCCCGCTTTCGTACTTAGCTTTCGTCTTTTTATAGCTCTGACGTCGTGCTCGTGCTCGTGCTCGTGCTCGGACATTGGCGAGGGCTGACCCCTTTTAACCACAATATTTCCAACGAATGTAGACGAGTCCGGATCGTATACATGGATGGTGGGGAATTCAGCGAAGTGCGTATCCTGAAGCAAATCCTGAAGAGTCTGAGAGGGGCAAAGTTTATAGTAAGATGGGCCAGTCTGCACTCCGACGCCTGGATAATACGGAATTCTGGCCAGGTCCATTTGCGCAGGTAAGTAACAGAGAGGATTTCTGAAGCCTTCGGGATCGTCTGGATGAGGGTGGACAAGAGAAGTAACCCAGTCTGGACAAGGATGTTCTTTCTTCGGTTTGGGATGGTCCTTGTTAGAATATGTATGCTGAGGAACGTGTCTCTGAAGAAGGGTGATTAGAGAGGAGTTGATGGGATTGCGATGCACAAGTGTGGTATATGGAATTGATGCTGCGGATAAAGAAGATTGCAAGGGCGCTCCGAGGTAAAACTTGAACTCTATCGTCAATAGTGCAACCTGCGTCCTGATGAAGGTCAGCACGCGCGTAAGGACGGAAGACAAGAGCGCACTTTGCATCAAGAGTCGACTGGTTTACCTTTCTGCGTTGCATTCCGACGGGAAGGACATCCATCTCGATGTCCAAACTGTCTAGATGAGCTTTTAGCAGATCTCTTTTAGATGATCCACCACCCCTTGAAGTCCCCCTTCCGCCTCTACCTCTTCTGCTGGCTCCACGTGCTCCCCCTCTTCCTCTCATGTCTTTTACGTTTGCTGCGTAGCCTTCACGAGCAATTTCTCCGCCCCACTCACTCACTTTTCTGCCTACTTCTTCAAGAAAACAATAGTCGCGCATCATCGGCCCCCACCCATAAGCGTTCATCTGTACATAGGCCGCCTTATTGCGTTCACCGCTACATCCAGTTTTGGATTTGTGGGTACGAGAGCAGGGTAGAGAACATGTTGGAGTACAGCACCTCGGGCAAGTATAACGAGCAGGTGTCGAGCAAAGCGTACAAAGACGAGTTGATGACCCACTGGCGATTGATTCCATAGGCGTGATGGTTTGCACTGCAGATGTAGAAGTTAAATGAGTATACGTATCATGTAGTCGTGAAGTGTGTTGATGTTTTTTTCGAACATCCTAATCAAATCAAATCAAATCCTACACAATACTACGTACTTACTCCTACAATGTTTTTGCTATTGCTTCAATTACAACCCGTTGAGGGTGATGTAGTTTGAGGACAAGGACATGACACGCGACCATGATGCTAGGCTTGAGTCATGACATGGGTCGACCCGGGTCATACCCGCACCCGACCGGGCCGACCCGCGGGTACTGAGGCCTACCCGTACCCACCCGGGTCAGAGCCTCACGCGCACGGCCCGCGGGTGCAGGTCAACCCGGTAGTACAGGTCACCCGCGGGTGACCAAGTTCAAACACTGGTATTTGGAGCCCAAACCCAATGTATACCAACAGTTTCCCCGGCCACTGATCTCAATCAACACAAATTTGAGTTGGGTTTCTACTAGTAGTTAGTGACATCGATCATCCACAGTTGATCTAACATGTTTGCCTCCAATACATCGCTATCAAGTATCTTGGCGGTCCGAAAGTCGTTCATACCTGCCCTCTCACCACCTTATCCAAACTCTCTGCAAAGTATCTTATGTTGTGCGTGTTCAGTCCAGCCATCGAAATCCGTCCGTTGGCCGTCAAGTAAATGTGGAAGGTGTCTATCAGTGCTTGCGACTGAGATGGGTTGATTCCAGTGAAGCTGTCGTCCGTTGTCAGTACGATGCTCATTCACAGGTCGAATACGTGACCAATAGCACAAACTCACCTGAACATGCCAATCTGGTTGATGATATGTACCCAACTACCTGGAGTTTTCAGCTCCTCCGTCAGGAGTCGATAAAGCTCATTGCGCATGAATATAATTCGCTCAGCCATGGTCTTGATGTCACGGTTCCAGTCGGCAAAGAGGGCACTGTCGTTGAGAATAAGCGAGACCTATTCCCCACCCCTTAGCAGGTGAGCGCAGTCCATATTGGAATCGACTCACTAGGCGTGCACCGTAAGACGGTGGGTTGCTTATTTCACTGCGCTGTAAAACCGACAGCTGACTCTTAACACGATTTGCAGCATCCTTCGTAGGTGGGACGATGTGCAGTGCACCGATCCGCTCGCCGTACAGACCTGCGTTCTTGGCGAAGCTCTGGTCCAATCAGCTATGCTGCAGTAGTCCAATGAGTGGCGCACTGACCTGGCACACAAGCATCGGCACACCCTTCTCCACGAAGTATCTAACTGCCCACGCATCGTTGTTGAGGTCACCACTTGCAAAGCCCTGGTAGGCGCAGTCGAAGAATGCGTAATGGTTTTTAGCGATGATGACTTCAGCGATGTGTTTCCATTGGTCGCGAGTAGGGTCAACTCCTGTGGGATTGTGGGCGCAAGCGTGTAGCAAAAACACCGAGCGCGGTGCAGCACTTTGTAGGGTTCCAATGAAACCATCAAAGTCTAGGCCAATGGTAGCCGGGTCATAGTAAGGATAATCTATAGGTTGGATTCCAACATTCTTGAAAATGGCATGGTGATTAGCTGCAGGAATGTTTAGTTAACCTTCCGTTACACCCATTCGTACAAAAACTCACCCCAGGTGGGATTGCTCAAGTAAATCTGCTTGGGGGCATCCCATTGATAAAACCTGCTTAGAAACAAGGCTCCCAAGTGATTTGCGCCAGTTCCGGAGATGGTCTGCACGCTAACAGCACGCCCTTCTGCAATAGCAGGCGAATCGGCGCCAAGAATGAGTTTTACCGCACCGGCAGTGAACTCCGGTAAACCCGTAATGGGGAGGTATTCGTGATCGAGGTTAGGATCATTCAGAAGAATTTGTGTGGCCTATGGTGGCGCAGCGATTGAGTCTAGAGCGTGGTTAAGATGTAAAGAAGACGCACTTTCTTGATGACAGGAAGGACCCAAGGTTTATTGTCATCATCTCTATATGCTCCAACACCAAGGTTAACCTTCTGAGGAAACGTGTCCGCCTTATACGCCGCGGTCAATTTGAAAATGCTATCAGTGACTTTCAGTGAAGGATGAAAATGTGTTGTGGCTTGTACACACCTGTCGGGTGGAGCAAGAGGAACATCCTCCCATGTTTCTGATTCATGAAAGGATTTGAATGCCGAGCACAGTGACACGATTATGACCGGTGCTTACCCGACGACATCGTGGGCTTTGAACCTGAGAGGTGATTATACACTTGTCTTATCCTGTCTGACATGTTGGTTAGCTCCGAGATAACCGATACTGTAGGAGCCATAGATCATCACGATGGGGCGAGTCGTGGCGTGAAACCCATATGCCATGTGATTGTACGATCAAGCCCGTCCCTGCCCGTCCCGACTCCCTTGTCCATCACTTAACATCCAACAACCTGGCAGCGACGGCAACTGAACACGAAGACCCAAGTTACTCACTAGTATCTGATTTGAAGGTAGACCAAGGTGAGATCAGGATGGCGATAACAAAACGATGTCACGGTATAAGTACTAATAGTAACGCCAGCCTCATGACTAGCTTGTCTCATCTAATATAGCTTCAACTTGCGTTTTATCCCCCCAATGGAATTAAGAATAACTTCTTCTGGCACTGAATTAGGTCTCGTTGCCCGGCGCCCAATTTGCAAAGGTTCTCAAACGTGCAGAGGATTTTTATCGGACTCATTTGAATTTTGTAGTACGACATAGGTTTAACATAGGTCCTTAGTATAGCCAAATATTGACATAACACTGGACCCGAACAGCTCAAGTTGTCGAACTCTATATCTTCTCCTGGTACTAGTCACTAGCCGCGTCTGGAATATGGGTCATTACTACGCGATGTGGGACCACGCCATTGAAAACGCCGCACAACCAGTAGTACGCCCACTTGGTGATAAATCCGCTAGGCTTATTAGTACCCTCCTTTCTCCCCCGCTCTGGCTCCGGGAGCAGCTTAATACAGAGCCAATCGATAACTTCCCTGGAAAATTCGAATTTGTTTTTCGGTCGAGTAATATTTGGGCTCCCGGGGGCCGGTATCGTTGTCACCAGTCGCATCTTAAGTTGCCCTCTCGTACGTCTTGATATTTGATACTTAACGAAGTCCTCGTCGTAGTTCTACCTCAGCGCTATTCTTAACGTCCGCCGCCGCGGAGGTATGTATCATCCCGTTACTCGTACCCAGTCTCGCTAACATGTACTCTAGACTTTGCACTAAGTAGATCTAATTTTAACATTGTTCTCAACATCTGCTGACTCGGAGACTTTGCTCTAGCTCCTACTGGGGGGTTTTCGCTTCAGATACCCGTGGCATGTACATCGTGTGGGATCACGATGTTCCCTGTGGTCGTAGAAATTCACACATACATTATCCATACCTTCGATGGCAAGTTGAGTGACCGATGTTCATGTACCTTTAGCATGTACTTGACGTGCTGGGGTATCGCTGGAGTGGTGTATCCGCGACTGTGTGCCTGCGTGTCACGAGCAAGGCAAGAAGTGGTGAAGAGCACTACGTGTCCCCTACTCTATCGCCTGACGAGTTTGAGATCCAACACGTCTCTTAACATTCAGTTTAAGATAACTATGAGGGCACAGACGCTCGTTGAGTAAGTCAAAAGTAAGTATACATCGTGATAGCGTTAAACACTGGATTCGAAAGCAAAAAGCACAGCATGACAGGACAAACATTAAAAACTTCCTCCCGAGATTGTCTACTTCGCATTCTCCCTGGACATGAAATAGCTTGGGAAGATGCCCATTAGCTCCTCGAGGTACCAGTAATTCCCCGAAAGCTCGTCCAGAGGGCCTTTGCCTTTGTTTCCGCGTTTTGCGTTAGACTTCTTCGGCGCTTCGTTGTCCGCCTCCACCTCCTCGCGCACGATCTGCACCCATAGCCCCCCAAGCCCCATCCCGAGGCTCAGCGTATCGAGTACTGCGGGCTCTACGACCAGGACTATATCATCTTCATACGGATTGTGCGGCTTGCCGGAACCGTCGCCTTCAACCTCGCCGTCGGGCATAACCACTACGCCGCGGGAGGTCTTGCGAATGGATGGCTTCGGAATATCGCTCTCCTCCCTCCCCCACGGGCTCATGACAACACGCGCAAACCTCCGTTCTAACTCATCCTCCACCATTCCCGCTGCGTTAGCCTTGATCTTTGCCTTATCCTTCGGGGGTAAGTGGATCGCTTTGATTCGGCGCGTGGAGGACTCCACGATCCCTGTGGTGTGCGTCAGTGGGAAAGAGGTGGGACCCAGGAGAGACGTGAGCGAGGGCGGCGGGGAAAGCCATGAGGGCTCAGTCACTTCGGGTGCAAATGAGAGTGGGGCGGAGTCCGCACCCCATTCGTCATTGTCATCCGCAGGGCCCCATGTGCCGCCATCGCCAATGGCACCCCAGGTGTCAGAACCTACGGAACCCCAGCCTTCGGTGTCACCCGTGGCACCCCACCCGCCGGCAACGGTGTCTGTTGTGTCTGCAGACCAGATGTCGGGTGGTGCGGTGGTAATAGGGGCGGCGGTGTTGGCATTAGCAACGGGGACAGTAGTGCGCATGTTAGTAACCTGGATCTCCATGTCAACGTTGTCCTCGATGGCATCTTTAAGTGCCGTTTCCTCCGTATCTGGGAGAACAATCTCCGTTTCTGCACCATGCTGATCGATAACAGTAATAGTCGCATCGACTGAAAATGGAATATTAACTCATCGATAAGCCATCACGTACGGATGGCTGATAGTACCTGGAGCAGGCGGATCATCTGCCTTTTGGTGGTCGTCAAAGGACCATTCGATCCCGCCTTTCCGGCCAAAGCACTCCTTGCAGCCATCACTGAACACATCGGGTAACGCCTGCCCGATCTTGTATGTCAAGGGAAGCTCCTTCTTCCCGAGCTCCACAATATCAAGGGCACGACGGATGCCACGTTCATGAGAGGCTTTCGGGAGAACGCGGTTCCGCAGAACAAAGTTCAAAAAGAAGCTGATGAGGTGTGGTGCGTTAACGAGGTTCCTCTCCGACCTATGAAATACTCCAATGAGAAATACGTTGAGAATTATTATTGAGAGACAGACCAGATAAGGCCTTGTTCACGCATGTGAGATGACAGGAAAATTGTCACCGACTTCTCCGGGTCGTTTAAGAACACGATCAGCTTCTCCTCGCGTTGTTCCTCTAGATCAGATTTGCGTGCCTGCAAAGTACCTTCGTCATCATCATGATCGTCCAACTCAACAGAGTAAGCTGAGCGAGCGGGATCCTTCGAGGAAGGAACTGATCCAGGGGTGTCCTCCGCGTTGATCTGGATATTAGACAGACCATCCTCGTCATCGTCGTCATCGTCATCTGCTTCTCCGTCCTTGCTCGGTTTACGATAGACATTTGGATTGACAAGGAGTCCAACGTACAGACGAAACTATGAGAAACCGTGAGGTTGATGTAAGCGCAAAGATGAAAATAACTACTTGGTCCCAGAGCTGGCTGACCCCAGACGCGATCGGCGGCCAAGTGCGATTGACTCGAAAGTCGTTTGCGGCATGAAAGAGGCGATCCACATGAGACATATTCCTAGCAGGCTGATCAGCAACAATTCACCATATCGTGGATCTCAAGATGGGATCATGGGTGATAATAAAAGACCTACGAATCGAACTTGCCCTTCGTGATGCGCAGATCTTCACCTTCTTCCCACTCTTCGTACCACGGGACCTTCCTTGCAGGCACCCCTTCTGCAGCAGCAGTCTTCTTCTTGCGTTTCCTCTTGCGTGTATTGCTCTTGCACTCGTCAGTTAAATGCTTTACGCGCAACTCGACGGTAGGTATCCCCAGGCCATCGAGCTCCATGTCTTCCTCGTTCGGGCCGCCAACAACTTCACCGAATAGCTGTATCCCGCGCGCCCTGAAATCTTTGAAAGGGATGAGTGTCACACCTGATGGAGGTTTCGGGAAGGGCGGAAAGGTAACAAACGGCAACTCCTGGGTTGCTGTCGTTTCCGACGCAGAGGGCTCAGCAATCCTTGAGGGCATTTTGACGAACGTTGTGGTAGATAATCAAGATGGGATCGATAACTAGGATATAAGACCTTTTCGGTGCTCGTTCAGATATAGCCTGCCGGAGCATCCGAACCCTGGTGAGTATATTATCCTCAGAACAAATTGAAAAAAAAAAACATGCTCCTTCCAAATCTAGACCACGCTACTAACACCGCCTGTTACTTACACCGACAATGGTACAGTGAAGTGTTGTACAGTGCGATTCTATAATGGAATTCGTAAAAAAAAAACATAAGACTAAGTCATACAATAGTCCGCTAACACCACAATGAATCCTACCGCACCTCCTTCGGCGGTATCCACTCTGGTATCTTCCCCCATTCGAATTTCTCTGCCGCGAACGCAGCCTTTACATCTACTGGTAATAGGTCCATGTAGTTTGGTGGCAAAAGTGCAGCATATCTGTCAGGTTTTATCTGTACTTTAGATCGTGAAAATCCAGGTGCTGATCCAGACGGTTTCGAAGCATCGGTTGGGGTTGTTGCCATTGGAGTTGCGAAAGCAGTAGCAACCACAGGAGCAGGAACGCCAAAGGATGAAGCTACGGTGCCTGTGCTACCGAACGCAGATGTCGTTGGCGCTGCTCCGAAGGCTGACTGGGATGCTGTGGAAGACCCGCCGATCGGGCCTGGTGCAGACGGCGTAGAGCCAAAAGCACTTTGTGAGGGTGTCGCGGAGTTAAAGGCACTTTGTACCTGTGTCGGTGCAGCAAATGCACTTTGTGTTGGCGCAGGGGTAGGGGCTCCAAACGACGGCTGTCCAAACGCCGATGCTTGCGTTGGTGCTGACGTAAACCCAGATGACTGGGATGCAAAGGCAGAAAACCCGCCACTGGCTCCAGTTCCAGTGCCGGTGTTCCCAAATGCTGACGATGGAGCCCCAAATGCGCCTGTGGAAGGTGCCGAAGAGCCAAATGCACCTGAACCAGGTTTAATCAATGATGATTGTCCAAAAGCCGAAGTTGGCTGAGTGGCTGAGCCGAATGCAGAGGGCTGCCCAAACGCAGAGCTTGGCTGCTGACCAAACGCTGATGTCGTCTGAACAGGCTGCCCGAACGCAGAAGTTGGCTGCTGCGGCTGGCCGAATGCAGACGCTGGCTGTTGTGGTTGCGCGAACGCAGATGTTGATTGTTGTGGCTGCCCGAACGTTGACGTAGTCTGTGCAGCTTGTCCAAACGCAGACGTCGTTTGTGCAGCTTGTCCAAACGCAGATGTCGTTTGTGGAGCTTGTCCAAATGCAGGTGTTGCTGCGGATGCGCCGAACCCTGTCTGGCCAAACGCAGGTTGGCCAAATGCAGATTTTCCGAACGCACTGGAAGTTGTGCCAGATACCGATGGTTGAGGGCCAGAACCAAACGCTGATCGCCCACTAAAAGCGGAGACAGGACCGAGTGCACTCGACCCAGGTGCAGCTGCTTCCTTGCTCAATTTGAAAGCAGCGTCGTACAACTGTGAAATGTTGCTCCTGGCGCTGTTATACGCCTGCTCTGAGGCAGCTATCTTGTCTGACTCATATTTCATCTATAGATAGCTTGGTCAGCCATTGAAGAAGGATATCCTTCCTTATTAAGCTACGCACATATTCGTTGATAGTCCCTGCCTTCAACGCAGCCACCGCCTTCACGCGAAGTTCCTCCGTTGACTCGTCCAGTCCAGCGATAACCACCGGTTCATACTTCGCAGCGCCATAGGATGATAGTGGCCATAAAGGCTTATCTTGAAGAGCGGTAACATCTTTTGCCATTGATTCAATGCTACAAAGCATGGTGTTAACAAATTGGACCGTATGTCGACCTTCCTGCGTCGTAGATCCCGAACGACTTACTTATATGGAACTATCATGTCTCTCGAATTATTATTGGTCCAACTTTGATCTAATCATTATATGTGAGAATGTGAAAGAAAAGCCCAGAGAAAGTCGAGACAACGTACTCCCAAAACCACCCTGTTGTGCTCTGTCCGCTGGATGCTCGTTGCGACATCTATCGCCGTACTTGCATGTGCCACGTAGATAGTACGTGCAGACTGTCTGACATTACGACCGTTAATGCTGCCTCAAGTTCTCAGAGTGGTAGCGCACCATTGGATATCGACTGGTCGGAATGAAGCAGGGGAATTGCAACCAAATCGAGCTTGTTTGCGCAATGCGTGTACTTACAAATTATGTAATGGCCTTAGAATTAAATAAGGACAAACAATAGTTGAATGGTGACTTCATCCCGAGTCGCCGATGCTGGTGACTTAGCCTGGCGCTGCCAGTATGAAAGAGTAAGAGCATTGAAATCAAGTACACGTTGATCCTATCTCTTAAATACGCTATTTTTTGAACTTCAGTCTAGAAGAAAGGGTGCTGATCCAAATGATACTTGCAGGGCTCTCAAACTTTCTGTGTGCGCTGGATGGCGAATGAGGACAATTCGAAACAACGTTCTGTCGCACAATGATACACGATATGGTAGTCGCTGAGAGAATTTCACTGGCACTTGACATTATTCGATAGACCGAAGTGTCGCAGTACAGTTGTCTAACCCCTGACAATACTTGATGGAACAAAACGTCATAGAACCATGCCCTTTTATCGGAAATCACATTTGGATTGAATTTGTGCCATAGCTCAAAAACTTGATCTTCGCTGACGTAGCCCGTTTCAATGGGGTTCGAGTTTCTGCCCACGGCAGTGTGCTTGATGCCATGTGATATGATCACCGGATGGATTACGATTGTTAGGCGTTAGGAGCAAGGCAAACCCAGGTTCCTTCCCATCCGCGGTGTCGAGAGAAGAGGGCTGCATCCGAGTACATAGAAAAAAAATAAAAAAAAATCACGTGCACTTTGAAATGTCCAAAAGCAGCCCAAACCTTATCCCTCGTTCTCTCTCCATAGCGGCTGGCAGAAAACATTTGTAAACAATGTTCAGCCACCGTAGCAAACCCTTCGGACCTTGAAAATTAACTGGCAACTTCGGAGGGAACCTGAAAGTTCGAAAGTTCGAAAGTTCTGTCCCACCCGTCCCGCCCGTCCCGCCCGGCCCGTCCGTCCCATCCGTTCTGTCCCGTCTGTCCCATCTGTCCCGTCTGTCCCATTTGTCCGCATCGTCCGGCAAACAATGATCACGTTGAAATGTGCCGCTGATCATCTTTCAGGTATCTCTGGCCTAATGTTAGAAGTCGCATTTGTGTTTGCCTCATTGGCAACAGGCCTCAAGGACGATATCATTCTCACGCAGCCGGCTACATACAACATACGCGAGCCACCCTTGTTTCTTCCTCCTAGCATTGTCGCTTTTCTGAGCATTGCCTGCAAATTGTCACCAGCATCTGTGAAGGTGTGCTGGAGGGTCCTGAAGAGTAGTATCTGGGCTGGCAATTTTACCGTTTATGAGAAGATGAAAGACTTATTCGAGATGCACGGGCACCCTCATGGCCTTAGTGAGTGTTTTTCAATGTATATCCACGAGGCTGAACGAATCACTTTGATAGCACAACGCACATTCTATCCACCGTTCAAGATGTGTCCCAATTCTACCTGTGATCGCACACGAAAAGGCTTGCTGCTCAGCAAGGCCGAACAGCGCAAAGCGGTCTACTTTGGCCACTCCGGTACAGTCCCTGCCTACAGTGTTCAACTGTATTGTGAATGTGAGTGCTATATCTATCCGACGACACGATAATGCAGCTGCTAAATCCTCCTCAGCCTGCAAGACAACTTATCACACGAACTATAAGGTCATTGGTGACCGACACATTTACTATGATTACATCACTGCACTGCCAGACATCGTGCAGATTGCGGATCACTACTTCGTTGACTATCAAATAGCGAGGTTATGGAAGGCCATGATGCACGCTTCCTGGTATGTAGTATCTTCGTATTCTGAATCTGCCCCTGCTGACCATACACTCAGCACATCAGCAACCAACTGCGCACACATATATAACATTGCACTTGCAAATGCAGAGTCCACGCAGTTCCCGGGCACAAAATGGTTCGCCAAGGATGTATGTAACAATGGACCATGTTTGGAACACCTTCATCATTTGCACACTCCTTGAAGATTGCCATGAACGCCATTGTGTCCTCAATGTCGGTCAGACCATCAACCAGAACGAGCACTTTGTCGAGGCAATGTCAGACAGGAACCGACGCATGCGGATCTATAACCAACCACTTGCTCGTCGGCACTTTTGTGTTAAGTGTACCCGGATTTACAATCATGGTGATACTGGTATATATGCATCCTGTGGTGTTGTTCTGCACTCACGTTTTTACAGCCAACAAACTGGTTTCTGTCGTTGTGGTGGATGGCGTTGTTGTGAGCCGTCCGTGCTGCTCTATCCCCAACTGCTGGGTCCATCTCCGTACCCCACAAGACCGTTTTTGTCCTACCCACTCTTCCCGCCTCAATCAATGTGCAATCAAGGGCTGTGCACGATCTGTCATGTCGGGTAGCCTTATGTGCGACATCCGTGCACACCAGGAGTCTGAAGCACTGCACACTCTGTGGGGCAAGTCTCGATTCCATCTGCATGAACACCTCGAGTGTTCACGGGCTATCCACGGGCGTCTTGCAAATGTCCAGGTTGGAGCTGATGATGATGCAGACGACGATGACGGAACACAAGCTATCGGAGAGGAGGAGTATGACGTGAAATTGGGAAAGAAGAAGAGGCTTCGTGCGCAGTTCACCCACAACTATACTCATTGTGAGGAGTTGATTGTCGCGCCTTGCGGAATGATTCATGCTCGTGAGACCATGCACAATGCTGAGGGAGTAGGAAGTGTTGCTGAATTTATTCGCCGTGTCTTCCGGGACCCAGAGACACGCCCAACACACGTGTTCTTTGATAACAACTGCCGACTCGCGCTGCACGTTCAGAACGATCCATTCTTTCAAGATATTGGCCTTTCTGTCGATGTCTTCCACTTTGAGTGCAAACATTCAAAGCAAGACACGTTCTGCCAAGAGAACTGTAACCCTGCTGCATTTCCAGAGCTGAAGACAGATGATGGGGAGTGGTACTTCAACTCTTCGGCTTGTGAACAGGTCAATTCGTGGTTCGGTAAATTCAATCCTATCACGTGAGGCATGAAGCCAGTGAAGTTCGATTTCTTCCTCGACGAGATGATCTTATGCAGGAATCAGGAGACCTTGAAAAGATTAGAGAAGACTGGCAAGAAACCCGCAGTTTGGACCTCGGACATGTAGTAGTACCTGTTGTGAACTATGGTGTATAAATGGTTCTAGGGTATTGCGAATAGTCAGCAATATTTTGTGTTCATGGCACCTCTCACTCCGCCTTAAGCCTGTCTTTGGGTTTCGCTCCCAACTTCTGGCCCTTACCGACGCCAAGCACCTTGCAGCGCATGTGCATCATATGTGAATACATGACCCACAGCCCTGCGAGAACCAGGAGTCAGCGACCAAATGCAAAATGACATGCACAACTCACCAGGCACCCAAATTGACACCATGCAAATTCAAGATGATGGGGGATTCTTAAGGTGGGTGAATACCAACCCTTGACGGCCTATACTCACTATGATTAGCTTGATGCGCGAATACTTCGCCTCGCTTGGTGACTCTGCGCATCCAGAGTCTGCAGATCCTTGAACAAGGGTGATAACACGCTTCCAAGAGCTACTTCTCATCTCGTTCCGGGAGTTCACTGTGATTTCTGATGAGACCATTCTCTCCGAACGTAGAAAGCACAGAAACAAAATCGTCAACAGCATTGAGTCCTTCTCTAAGCGCTCGGCAATCAGAAACTTGAAGACGCTCGAAAGATTTACCAAAGAGCAGGCTGGGTTCATATACGATGCTTTGTACAAGGCCATGTGTGAAGTTCCACCACCACCAGCTGTTGCTCCACCGCCATCGCTCTTGGCCACAAATGATGGGCACCAAGAACGAGTGGAGACTAGGATTGGTATACCGACTTTTGGGGAAAGCGCTCAACGATTCCCCAGACCAGGATGAGGCGCGAGGAGACCTGTGTTACGAACTAGGATGGTTCTGACGTATGGCTACTCGATAAGAGTAATCGGCCAAAGTCGGTTCAAGGCTTCGGCGTATACCGAAGTTCAGTAGTTTCTAAGACAAGTCTAGGAGAGTGTCCTCGACTTGAATTACGTTCAATCCGACTTAAGATTGGAGGTCTTAAGCGAAGGAAGTTCCAGGTAAAACCTAGTAAGATTAAAGTAAAGAACTACATAGTACAGGACGAGTTTATATAGTAACCGGTAACGACTTTAGGGCCGGCACGATGAGGTCATAGAGATGAGTCAAAGATAAGACGAGTCAAAGATAACAAGAATAGGTCATCTAGCGACGGCAAGATGCGATCGTGATGTAATACGATGACGTAAAGCAAAGAAAATGAATAGAGGCGTACTTGACTGTAACATTACCCCGTTGTTATTGTTGAAGTCACCGATTTCAACAATCAAAGTTATCGTAAGCGTCATAGTTGTCACGATCACCTGCGCATTGAACGAACATTCTCTCATCTTCTTCGACTAGAGATCTGCTCCAAGGCGGCGTCCTTGTCAGCCTCCCATTTAGCGAGAGCCTCATAGAAGCCTTCATCCGTCCATACTAGTGGAATAGGTTTCTCGCCTTTAAGGTCTTTACAAAAGACCGAAAGATGCCCTGGTGCGAGGTTACGACATACGCGGCAGAAATACGTTGGGCAGTTCTTGTGACGATGGCCGAATTCTTTACAGTAGCGACATTTGAAATTATCAATGGGTTCGGTCTTCACGATGGTGACGGAGGATGATTGCGGAGGCGGGGATGGTGTTTTGGAGCGCAAAGTGCTGTTACGCGAGGGAGGGGAGACGGAGATCTCTCGTTTGAAGGGTCGTAGACGAGTGGGGCGTGGGCGAGGGGCGGTGGTTGCCGGGGCAATCGTAAGAGCAAACGGTACGACTGGTACATCAGAAGGAGTGATAGCATCAGGCGTATGCTCAACGGGAGATAATGTCTCAACCGGAGGAGGGATGGGAACTGCGACGTGAGGGGATGGCGGTCTGGCGATTGGGTTTGTTGCAATTCGTTCAGTGACGATATGGATGGCTTCTCCTAACAACTTCTTTGGTAGAGGCAGGCATGAGACGTATCGCAGAGTTGCGAATGCGAATATGAAGATGACGGAAAATGGCTTTGAAGCGTTGGTCATTCTCGCTTTCACTGAGAAGGCCTGCGGTACGCTTAATGAGGTTGGCGGCGCGAATAATGTTAATGAGGAGCGTGCTAGAGAGGGCCCCTTGTTCAGCAAGGAGGCGATCTATCTCGATAGCGTATTGCTCAGAAAGGAGGGCGGATTCAAATAGCGTGTTGGTTTCGATATCGTCAAGGATGGTGAAGTAGTTTGGCGATTCGATGGTTTCGGTCAAAGTGACGGACGTTGTGGATGGGGAAGTAGCAAGGGTTTCGGACATGTTATCAATGGTTCTGACGAGAATTTGGAGTTGTAAGAGGCAAATCTGGAGAGTGCGGAGTTCTAAGAAAGACATCTTTCGCGACGATTCTTATATCTGATGAGCTTTCTTATAAGCAGCGAGGATTGCAGGAGGCGTTGCCAAGATTTTCTGTGGGAATCCATTCGTTACTGGCGGATGAATATCCTTTCCAGGATACGAGATAGCGTCTTCGTTTACCCGTGCCCTTGTGCGATAAGATTGCTTCGATTTCGTATTCTTCTTCGTTATCGATGATGTCAGGTGGAGGATCAGGGAAGTTAGGACCGTGGATTTCGGTCTCATGATAGGACGATAATTCGGAAGCATGGAACGTGGGGTGAACCTTCCATTGCTTTGGTAACTGGAGTGTGAACGTGATTGGTGATAGTACCTGCGGTGACTGGTAAAGGGGCCGTAGCGTTTCGGAGCGAGTTTTCGTGATGGTAACTGCGTGATAAGATTCTTTCCAGATAACCAAACCTTATCGCCAACTTTCCACGGTTGGTACTTCTTTCCGTATGATCGTGCAGCCATTCGCTGCATTGCAAGATTGTGGCAAGAGATAGCTTCTTCTCGTATTTTCTGAAGGAGACGAAGTCGTTCTTCTGCGGCGGGAACAGTGGAGTCTGGGAGTACGTGGGGGAGAGCCTGTGGCTCGTATCCCATCATGAGGAAGAATGGGGATGCGTTGCGAGAGTCGTGTTTGCGATGGTTGTGAACGAATTCGGACATGGGGATATGTTCAACCCATTCTTCTGGGTTGTTACGGCAATAGATTCGGAGATAGGTTTCTAGTTCTTGATTTAGACGTTCGGTTTGACCGTCTGTTTGCGGATGATAAGCGGTGGAAGCGGCGATGTCGTATTTCAAAAGTTTTGCAAGGGCTTTAGAGAATTTGGATACGAACTGTGGGCCTCGATCTGAGATTACTTTCTCGTGGAGCCCGAAGCGGCGATAGACGTATTTGAAGAATTTCTTTGCTATGCCTTCTGAGGTGATAGTCTTCGTACAAGGGATGAGAATTACCCCCTTCAGTAAGACCATGGTCTACCACGACCATGATAGAGTCGAACCCGTTACATGGGGGAAGATCGGTGATGAGGTCGACAGAGACTTGGGAGAACGGAGTAGAGACCGAAGAAGGGATGGGAACCAGCGGAGGTGTCGTTGGATGGGTATCGGATTTCATTTGCTGACAAAGGGCGCAACCCTCAACGTATTTACGGATGTAGGTCCCCATAGATGGCCACCAGAAGTCGCGTTTAACCAGTTCTTCGGTTTTAAAACGGCCGGGATGTCCTGCTGTGGCGTGGTCATGGGTGCGTTCTAAAATAGAGTGGCGTCCGGCTGGACGGACATAGGCACGATCTTTGTAGAATAGGACATCATCTTTAATCGTCCAATCAGAGAGAGCCGACTTCATGGGAGGAAGGCAAAGGCCGTTCAAGGCATCGGAGGCGGCTTGGAAGATGGGGTCGGTATCATCAGGATCAGGGTTCGCAAGAGTAGTCATGAGCTCTTGATCAAGAAGGCGAATAAACATGGAATCGGGGAGGAGTGTCATATCTTCGTTATCGATGGAGTCGGGTGCATGGTCAGGTCGGCGTGATAAGGCATCAGGTGTGACAAGCTTGGTCCCTGGGACGTGGTGAAGTTCGATATCGTAACAAGAAAGAAGGAGTTGCCATCTGGCTTGGCGACGGGTTAACTTTTGCGCGGTTCGGAAATAGAGGAGGTTTTTGTGATCGGTGAAAACAATAACTGGATGGGGGTTTCCTTCTAAATAATGACGCCATTCTTGGAGTGCACGGATAACGGCTAGGAGTTCTCGATCGAAGATTTGATAATTTCTTTCAGCGGGGTTCAGGGATTGAGAAAGATATCCGCATGGATGATATACGCCATTCTCGTCGGTCTGTAGTAAGACAGCACCCGTTGCAACAAGGGACGCATCAGTGGCCACTGCGAATTGTCGAGATGGATCAGGGTTACGGAGGACAGGCTGTTTTAGGAAACACTCTTTTAGCATCGTGAATGCATTTTGACACGATGAAGACCAAAGGAAGATGTTATCTTTCTTTGTAAGATCAATAAGAGGTCGTGCGATATCGGAATAATGGGGAATGAAGTTCCGGTAGAAGTTACAGAAACCCAGGAACGACCTGGTTTCTTTAACAGTGGATGGGGTTGGCCAATCGCGGATTCCGTCAGTCTTAGCAGCGTCCATAGCTACACATCCAGGGCGAATAATCATGCCGAGGTATTCAACTTCTTGCGCGTCAAAGGTACATTTCTCTGGTTTCAAGAAGAGTCGTTCGTCTCGGATCTTCGTGAGAATTCGACGGGTACGAGCGTGATGTTCATCAAGGTTATTCGAAAAGATGAGGATATCGTCCATATAAATCACCAACCATCCTTCATTGATTTCTTGTTGGAAAGTGCGGTTCATGTATGCTTGGAACGTGGCCGGGGAGTTGCAAAGCCCGAAAAACATGACATTCGGCTCATAGAGCCCGAATTCCGTGGTGAACGCAGCTTTCCATCTATCATCAGGGTGAATGCGGATATTATTATAACCGGATCGGACGTCCATCTTGGTGAAATACTTTGCTCCATATAACCGTGCGACAAGGGATAAAGGAAGCGGCAAAGGGTAGGCGTTTTTGATCGTCCAATCGTTGATATATCGATAATCTTGACAGGGTCGGAGATCTCCACTCTTCTTTCCTACGAAGAAGAAACCGCTGGCTTGTGGCGACTTGGATTCTGAGATAAAACCTTTCTTTACGTTTTCGTCAATGAATGCTTTGACAGCGGTTCGTTCGGCGATAGAGAGGGGATAGATCTTCGACGTTTTGGGGATGAATCCGGGTTTCGTTTCAATACGATGGTCGATACCGGGTCGTTCAGGAGGGAGTTGATTAAGACCGTCTTTAGCGAAGATGTCAGCGAAGTCGTGGAGATAGGAGGGTACGAGTTCTTCGAAAGTTTTCTTCTTCTGTTCCAAGCCCGCAGCTAGAGCGAACTGCTGAGCTTTATTACTAACTTTCGCGTATTCCGTAGGCCGTGGCAAAGGTTTGACCGTGGGTTTCTGTTCAGAACGACTGGTACCGTCCGGGGTCAATGGCGTATCCATGGTAGTATTTGAGATTACCCGGAGCTCGGATGCGTCAATGGAGTATTCCACCAGAAATTCGTCATCATCTAGGTTATACGTAGAGACTTCTCGCACTGGTGCGGCAAAGTTCTCTTGCGTCCAGACATCTTCCTTGGTATCAAAAGTCTCATCGTCTTCGTCGGGGATGGGGAGTAGATCAGGTAGTGAATCAATGGTGGGATGGACGTGTGGTGCTTCCTTGTCAACGATTTCTTCGATGGTTGCCTTAGGATAAACGACAGGGGTTTCGGCGATTGGTGCTTTCTTAAGTTTGGATTGCTTCCAAGTCCGATCTATGGGTTCTTGTCGAAATAGAAGTGGAAGGTCGTTCTTCTTCCTTTCTTTGTCGACTTCTTCTTCAACTTGATTACTCTTTTCCGTTCGAGAAAGGATAAGAGTTTCGGCTGTCCAGTCAATAACCGGGTTCATAGCCCGTAGCCAGGGGATCCCTAAGAGAATCTGATCTCTCCTGCCAAGACGTGTGACGTTAAACTTCCCTATCATAGTTCGTTCGTCAATCTTGATGGTGAGAACGCAGTATCGGCGTATAGCTCCGCTTTTGGAATAGCTTCCATCGGCAGTAGTAACCCGGAAAGGTTTACTAAGGGCGTGGGTTCGGATCTTGTATTTCTTGACGAAGTCTTCTGAGATAAAGGTTCCGGCTGCTCCGGAATCAACAACTGCGGTGGTTTCAACGGTTTTCAGACGTGTTTTCGAAATGAGGGAAAGGGGAACCCGAAGTTCTTTTCGTTCACCAACTTTTCGTACAAGTCTTATGGGTACATCGAGAGATACTGACGTTGATCCAGTCTCCCATATCAAAAATCCTCGTTGAGACGGCGGACTTCTGCTTCTTCTTCTTCATCATCACTGCTTTCTACTTCTTTGCGGCGTACCAGAGTCTTTCCTTTCTTCTTCTCTGGACAGTTCTTAAAAAGATGCCCGGTCTTGTGACAGGTGAAACATTTTCCGGTGCGGAAATGTTCCGCGTGTTCTTCTTCAGAAAGCCGATCGATTACCATAGCATTGGGATCTCTAGATGGCACGTATCGGTTGGATTCGAAGTTCTTCTTCTTCTGGGGTTGGTTGCGCGCTCTGATAGCGTTCAGGTGGAGGCGTGAGTTGTCGAGATTGATACAGGTGGAGAGGACAACTTCAAAATCGTCCGAGACATCACCCGTGCCGTAGAGGCGAGCAAGCAGTCCTGGGTGGAGTCCGTCTAAGAAAAACTGTTTCTTGGCGACGTCACCTTGAATTCCTGCCCGTCGTGCGAGCATCAAGAACTCCGAGATGTAATCTTGAAGTTCGGTTCCCTGTTTAAGGTTACGGAGCTTGGCTAGCGCTGTTCCCGAGGGATCAAGCGGCCTAAACGCGCTTTTGAAGTCGGCAAGGAATTCAGTCCATGTACCGTATCCTTTAACAAGGCCTATGGTGGTTTTATTGTTAGGGTCTTGCGCTTGTCTGAGGAAATCTTCCTTCCAGTAGCGTGCGTTCCCTTCATTCATGAAAGAGGTTACAAAAATGATCTTCTGTTTGTCGTCGACGTAGATTTTCTCGTTAATATCAAGATAGGATTGGCATGACAACAAGAATCCGTCGGATTTATCTCTATCCCCGTCAAAGACCGGGGGAGAACCGATTTTGATTTCAACGGGTTTCGTAGAAGACATCGGGGGGTTCAAAGGTGGTAGGGGTGGTACAGCACCTAGGTTCAAAGCGCCAAAGATTGGTGTCAAGGACGTCAGCTTGTTAGCTTCTGGGGACCTGGGGTTCTATCTGTCGTGATGACCAGGATTTGTTCAGTTCTGGGTTACAACGCGTGATGGCGATGTATTTGTAGAAGACTTTAATCTTTTGTTACGAACTAGGATGGTTCTGACGTATGGCTACTCGATAAGAGTAATCGGCCAAAGTCGGTTCAAGGCTTCGGCGTATACCGAAGTTCAGTAGTTTCTAAGACAAGTCTAGGAGAGTGTCCTCGACTTGAATTACGTTCAATCCGACTTAAGATTGGAGGTCTTAAGCGAAGGAAGTTCCAGGTAAAACCTAGTAAGATTAAAGTAAAGAACTACATAGTACAGGACGAGTTTATATAGTAACCGGTAACGACTTTAGGGCCGGCACGATGAGGTCATAGAGATGAGTCAAAGATAAGACGAGCCAAAGATAAGACGAGTCAAAGATAAGACGAGTCAAAGATAACAAGAATAGGTCATCTAGCGACGGCAAGATGCGATCGTGATGTAATACGATGACGTAAAGCAAAGAAAATGAATAGAGGCGTACTTGACTGTAACAACCTGGACGACAGTTGTCGGGAACGGGGAGCGCACAAACCCAAGGAGAACATGCAAGACTTCAAGGGTGGCGAGCGACTGCACAGGTGCAAGGGCGGAGAATGTGGATTTGTATGTTGCAGGAACATATGGATGTAAGAAATATGCGAGAGTGGTAGAGAAATGGTTCGATTTGTATGTTGCAGGAACATATGGATGGTAAATGACATAGGCCCATCCTGCTGCAGATAATCCATTGAACGCAATTAAATAGAATCGCACAGCGAGAGAGGGTCCTGTAAATCATATCCATGAGGTCAATTTGTAAGTTTCAAGTGTATTGTCGTGTTACTTACCTCATGAGCAGGCACTTGGTAGTTTATGGTCGTTACTTGGCATCTTGGATCCTGGTCGTTGCACTTGGAAGGCTCACTGATAGGCAATATACCTATGGTCCCTGTAAGTAGCAAGTAGTACATGAGACAATTGACATACCTTAATCAAGAGTAGCAGACGAGTTTTGTTCAACGAACCTGGTGGTCTGCAGATGCGGACGCGCTGGAGCTAGACAACAACAACAACAACAACAACAACAACAACAACAACAACAACAATTGATGAGAAAGAGGATGGTACTGAGTCTAGCGGGCATCCATGTGAGTCATACAGGAGATGCGGGAGACATGCGATTTAATTTACACGAGATGAGCTCAGACAAAGAGGTACGAGATGAAATAAGACAGAGGTGTGAGACAAATTATGTGAGACGAACTATGTGAGACGAACTAAGACAAACAAATGCGAGACGAGATGTACAGAGACAACATGACATGAGATGGACCTCTAGAGACACAAGATGAAGACAATGAGATGCTCAAGGAACTCAGGACCGGGTCTCTGCCATGAACTTCGACCATAGACCATCTTCTGTTCGCCCAGCCTTGATGAACTTATCCATAACATTGGCGGGCGCATCCGCCCAACGCTTCTTGTGAGTGTGATATGTTGTGCTAGCGTAAGGGACCCCAAACATCTTCTGGAACACCGCACCAACACCTTGGCGACGCTTGCTGATTGTCTCACAGAGTCTGAAGCCCTTGGCAATATCACATGTGTAGAAATCACCTGGCCGGACCTTGACATCATTGTCCACGTCAATCGGATCAGAGAGTGTGCCTCCAGATATGGCTGCATGAGCTGTCGATGAACCTACCAAAGGGCGTGCAGTGGCCCGTTCGAGTGGTTTACGACGAGTACGAGGTGGGGGTGAGCTAGAGTCCACACTGGTCGTGGGACTACGTGGACTGCGACGGCGGACATTTCGTTTGAAAGGTTTGGGGGGCGGAGACGGTGTCCCAAAAGATGGAATTGAATATGCTGAATATGATAAGGAGGGCTGTCTGGAATGAGGTTCAGCAGGAGGAGGACTAGGTGAAGTTTCCAATGGAGGTTTGGCTTTACCCTTGCCCTTTGATAGCAACAGGGCCTCGACCTCCAACTCAGACGGCGAGTTGCCCATCTTGACATTGTCCTGAGCGTAATGCGGCTGAGAATGCGAATGCGAATGAGCATGAAAGACGACTTCGTTGGGTGCAGGCAAAACGTTATGGTGCTGACGCAGCTCCTCACGGACTGCAGCACGGTCGGCAGCCAAGTGAGAGCGGAGGTTAGGTGGGGAGTCGCTGATGCTTCGGATACAGCTATCGAGATCCACACACTGAGTTACGTTTGGGTTCTTGAGGAGGACAGGCTGGCCTTCGACGACAGTGATAAGATAGCCTGGCTGTACACCTCGCCATTCTCGACGTCGATGGTTCCATACATGAATGATGGAGGCAGCACCTACCCCTTCGTCAACACCAGCAGTGGCCAGTCCCATCAGGGATATAACTTGGTGGTTTAGTGATAAGTGGGGCCAAGTAAATGACGATGTGCCCGACTGGAACTCGAACATGTTGGGCTGACCACCATCCTGTGAGCGTGATGATCAGTGTCTACTGCGTAGCAGAGAAGGAGCGACAAACCTTTACCCAGGAATACACAACTGTATGGTACCATGCACGATTCTGCGCCTCAATCTCGTCAGCATGGCGCTGACATTGTTCTTCCTCACGTTTGGATGTTTCTGCTAGTTGCATTGTGAAGACTTCAGGCATTTGCATATGATACCGAGGGCCACTGTCTGGGGAGGCGCGATTGCATGCGGGCGCAGTTCGAGCCCTCGTCGGCTTCTTTGCTTGCAGGTTATCAGGCAGATGCTCGATGTGAGTCTCGATAATGGGCGCCGCAACACCTGATACATCATGCAGATGAGGAGATGGTGAACGCGACAGGCATTCAATGGGTGCAGGGTCGTCGTCATCTGGCAGCCCAGCCACAGCATCTTGATCATCTTCGAGCTCCAACCCTTCAGCGCCGTTTGGATCGCCAACATGGTTGAAAAGGTGGCAGCCACCCAGGCGCCTGCAGTGTTTGCGGCAAGTTGACCGGGTACAGTTCTTATTGACACAGGTGCTGCTACAGCCCACAACCATGCACACACGGCGCTTCGGTACTGGTAGGCGGGCACTTCTGGTCTGCTGATGAGTATGAGTATGAGCGACGGCTGCCGGAGAGGACCTTGGCGATCCGAAGTGCACAAAGTTGCACTTCGTACCATCCTGACTAACATCAAAGCACTATGCGTCCCATCAACACATTGAAATTGAAGGAGATGGAGGAAAGAACTTACAATTGCTTGCCAACGGCCGCAGTTTCTATGTTCATTAGATTTGCACACCGTCCATGGACATGGTCTATCGCATGTTGTGCATGAAACTTCATAACTAGGATGTGGGCCTGTGGGTGGCTGAACTGCAGAGTGTGGCATCACAAGCGTCTGGCCAGAGTAACAGTGTCAGGAGAGCGACAAGAGAGAGACAAAGACGCAGAGTGATGAGAGAGAAGTGAAAGGTGGCGGGTTGATATTGATAAACAGGGCCCTTTTATATTCCTGAGGGCAGGGGCATACTGTGGGCGGGGGCATACTGCCAGAATGCCTTAGGACAGCATGAAAGACGGCTCCAGGCTGCCTGTAAGTTGAGCGGCACCCACAGGAATTCATATAAACTAGCAGTGAGTAAGGAGTGCCGCCTGCACAAGATTGAACTCACCATGCCTCTAGGCCTGTTGTCAGCACAGGGTAGAGCAGAAAGTCCGTTAGCATAAACGACGCCAAGTGACAACAAGCAACGAGCAAGGCGTGATGCACAACTGGCAAAGCGACACCCAAAGTGTGTGGAATTTCCGACGGAGAATATATTCCGAGATTTCGGAGAATTTCCGAGGCGTCCCCGATTGCCAAATTTGGGGTGGGACAGACGGGACGGTACAGACAGGTGGGACGGGACGGACGGTACTTTCCAAATTTCCGGTATATACCAACTTCAAAAACTGAACTTAGGGTTTAAATATTTAATTATGTAACATTACCATATTCCAGAC
Source organism: Suillus subalutaceus (assembly GCF_016647625.1). Lineage (NCBI taxonomy): Eukaryota > Fungi > Basidiomycota > Agaricomycetes > Boletales > Suillaceae > Suillus > Suillus subalutaceus. Next base: position 108,923 of record NW_024540347.1, read on the forward strand.
TCGGTGACATCGATAATTGATCCATGGCGCCTTCTCTTGCTTTGATTCGTGCGCGGACAGAGGAGGTATTTGGACGCAGGGCTTGCCTTTGGCAGCTCAGAGTTGCTGAAGCTTTTCTGCTCCGAGATCGTGATATTATTTGCATTGCTGGGACTGGGAAGGGCAAAACTCTTACATTCTGGATGCCTCTACTATTTGATTCCACCAGTATACAAGTCGTGATTACTCCTTTGAATTTACTTGGCGAACAAAATGTCATGGACCTCAAAAGAGTGGGAATTTCAGCTATATCTATACACACAGACACTGCTACAGCACATAACTTTCAGGTCAGCAGGATGGTATCAATAGTACCTAGTAATTAATGATCATCTATGTACTAGGCAATAGAGAACCTCGAGTATCGAGTCGTCGTTATCAGTCCTGAACAGGTTATGAAGGATGGCGGAGGATTCAAGAGGCTACTCAAAAATCCTTTGTTTGTGTCACACCTGATGGGTGTGGTTATAGACAAAGCTCATTGTGTCAGCTCATGGGGAGAATTTCGCCCAGAATACAAGGAGCTTGGTAGACTAAGATTCATCCTCCCCCTGGACATACCATTTCTTGTGACGTCTGCGACTCTCTCCTCGTCCATGCTGCAAGATGTCACCAGACTTCTCCATCTACAGAGCGGGGACAAACTCATCACTATTCATCGAAGTATAGATCGGCCAAATATAAATATTGGAGTAAAGCCCATCCAGGGAACATACCAAAGCTTTGCAGACCTCGCGTTCCTCATTCCCGACCAGTGGAAACTCAGAGACCCACCCCCTCCTAAGTTTCTCATCTTCTTTGACAATATAAACAATTATATTGAGGCCGCAAAGTTGCTGCGGTCGCGTTTGCCACAAGAATGTCAAGATAAGGTCAAGTGGTTTAACGCTGACATGACGACGCACTTTAAACAAGATGAGGTGAAGAATTTTACTGAAGGAATCACATGGGGGTTTTGTACAACAGAATCCTTTGGAATGGTAAGTTGAATTTAGGGATATTATTGATCAACAAGCTTACCGCAACACAGGGTATTGATATCAGTGATATTCGCATTGTGATTCAGTGGCGGGCAACGTGGTGTTCGCTGGCTACTATATGGCAGCGCTTTGGTCATGCAGTTCGAAATATGTCGTTGGAGGGGACTGCGATACTATTTGCTGAGAAGGAGTACTTTGATGTATATAAAGCAGAGAAAGAGAAACGGAGAGTGGAGCGAGCAAAAAGAAAGGTTACATCTTCAAAGAAATGGCGCATCGTTACTACCGGCGAAAATGGTCCTGTTGCCGCCGTGAACATTCCAACAGGAGAAGAGAGATCTGATGGATCTGATGACGAGATAGAAATTAGCAGCACTCACGTTCAACAAACTCACGCCGGTGATACAATGGATACCTGGCAATTACGGGCGAAGATGGAGGTGCCTAGAGAAACAAATATTAGCCAGCCTCAACGGAAGACCTCCCAACAAACTGGACTTGAGCCAGCTATGGACTACTTCATTAACGCTGATATGCGTCCTGGGATTGGTTGTCGTCGTAAGATACTGAACGTGTTTTTCAAGAATGAGGAAGCGGGTGAGACTTACTTTATCTGGCTTACTTCAAATTCCCCCGCCTGATTCATTGTTAAAGAAGCTGATCATCACCAATGCGATGCTCTTGAGACCCCGGGTTGTCTTCGGTGTCTCATCACACAGTCCAACATCTGTTGCAATATTCACACTCCAGCGTATTTTGTCCCATTCATCTCCACAATCCCAAAACAACAAAAACAACCTTCACGCTCGCGCCTTGTCAAGTTTTCTATGGCCATCCTTGATTTGAAGCTGACTGATGCGCTTGATGACTGGCGGGAGGAAACAACTATCAAGCTCTATGGCCATGCTCATTTGCATGATCTTGGACCTGGGCTCATAATGCCTAATAGTATTCTAGATCCCATTGTTGAATGCGCGCATTTTTCCAAGATCAGATCCACAGCCGACTTGGTCAAAGAAACTCGTTGGTCAGGAGCCAACAAACATGGAGATGAGATTATCGCATTGATTCACCAAGTCTGCCCACTTCCTACGCCCTTGACATCAGCCCTGCTACAGCCTCGTACAATCTTGTCAAATGCTAATGCAAGTACATCGGTCCCTCATAATGCGAAACGAAAGATGTGATGTAGTGCTTGTGGGGAGGAGGGCCATAATGGTGCGTGCTTTACTAGTGGCTAGTGCTTGATATATACTTACTAGCACTATCTATCAAGCTCGTAATCGCCACTGTTGAGAGCATCCTGCAAACCGATCATCTTCTTCCAAGGAAAATGCTGGCACAACCTGGATTATTATGCCACCGCATACAAGTTTATAACTCTCCTACAACGTCTTCAGTTGTAGGTTGCTCTACCTCATCTACTATTTTACCATCGTCTTCTGTACCTATTCCCTTCCATCCTTTCTCAAATAGCTCGTGCCCCTTGTCAAGAAGATCTGGGACTAAGTATGTGCTTTGTTGTCCGGGTGTATGAATGTGTGGAGATGATGATCGCATCTTCATTAGTAGTCCTTCAAATGTTTTTTTCATATCAGGCATAGCCTGCAAACTCATTCTCCCAGTGTGCATGAAGTTAGTTTCGATGACGGAATGGGCATTTCGATAGACTTCAACCAGAGGCGACTCGAGAATGACCCTCGCGACACTATGGTTTGAGCCGTTCCCTCCATTTTTCACTTTGATGAATAGATTGTTGAGCTCTATGCACCAGTCAATGGCACGGAAGCGTTCAGGTTTTCCGGTTGGGTTGACTAGCCAATGGTACTGTATTGCTTTCCTGTCAAAATATTAGTACTTGAGTCAATGAAAAGGTGTGCTTCCTACTGCAAACCCGCGGGATAATTGAAGTGCAAGTTTATCAAAAACTCTGTCATGCATGTGGCATATTTATGTTTGCCCGTTGCCTTGAAGATCAATGTCCATGCGATGATGCAGGTTTCAACGTGCGCAATGTCTCCGATGTTCATCGCATAGGATAGCTCCTCATACAATAGAAAATACTTGTTAATCAGCAAGTTGTTCTCGTACTGTTTATCTCGTCGTTCATCAGGCTGCCGACGAGCTCGTGTTAGCTTGTAGGTAGCAATATATTCTCGAGCGAGTCGGTTGGCAATCTCCTTTAGTTCCTCTAGGCTCAGTTTTAGAATGGCAAAGTCATCGAGCGTTTTGTGAGCATTGTTTATTTTTTCAACTTCTATCCGCCAACAATCCAAACGCCGACAGATCCCATCATGGACAATGAGCTGGTGCATCATCTGGAACCCAGGCTTGGATCCGAAAATCCCTGTTTCACGTGGCTGCAGCTGTGCAATATCGTGCATCAGACTCGTCTGGTCCTGACGTGCTGACATTGGCCGGATTAATGCCCTCCATATTGCATCTGCGGCTGCCATTTTCAAGTGGAACAAGCCAGGCATGAAGACTATGTGTTGGAATCGCCGCCACGGAGTTGTTTCAATGGACCGACGTTGCTGCATCGACGAAATGTGTTCGCCCATGCCCAGATCTCCATGGACAAGCACCACATACTCTGTAACATCAGGCGACTTGCCATCCTCCACATCCGCTGGATCAAAGACACCACCTTGCGCCATCAATCTCTCAATTGCCTGAATGTTTCCTGCGACCGTTGAGTTGTTGACATCCATTGCCGAGGCTGGTATGATTGGAGTTTTTGCAACTGGTATTTGTTCCAACACCTGGGGGGCTGATATTTGAGACTGAAACTGTGCAAAATATGGCGGACCATGATGGCAAAGGTCATGCAAAAACTTCCAGGAGTTAAATTGGTCGCATCGAGAGAGACCTGAAGAATGCGAGACATCTTGGTGTAGTGACAGTAAGTCTTTCCAGGTTCGTCCAATGGAACAATCACTTAGAGGGTTGAGTCGTGATTTTCGCCACAGTTCATAGGAACATTTTAGGTCATCACGAGTGACTCCATGTTGTAGGGGAAACAGTAAGCCCGATGTCAGATGTTTCAGAGTGTCGGTAGATTTTTCTGCAGTGGGAACAGTGGACTTCAGATTGATGTCGAAATTATCGTATGCATACGCCGCTAGAAGTGTTTGTCCAAGATATTGTAGCACATGACTTGATTCTGCAGATAGCGAACGGACTGTATCATGAATTGCATCAACGGATATCAAGAGACCCATCTTCGCCATCGTTTCAATGACTTTCTCCGGTGCATGTGTTGAATGCAAAAATATTCTGAGTATGCTTGACAGCAAGTTGGCTTTCTGATTTGTGCTTTTCTTTAGAAGCGAAACAATTACTACTTTCCACTGGACGAGGTCTGTTTAGATCAAGCACAAATTTTATCTATATTTTCCATACCAGCATCATTGTTGCACTATGTTGAGATGCGAGGCGTTCAGCTCTCGATATACAATCACCAGTGATGCCTTCTATAACACCTTCTAGGTCATCTACTTGAGCCCAGTATTCTGAGTCCTCAGCTTCTTGCACATCCGATACCAAAATTCCGATCTCCGTGTGCCCTTTGCTTTCGATTTTCGAGACTTGAAGAGCTCTCGCGGACAAAAGGGAATCAAGCAGGGCCCATAGCACTGGTGCCTCTCCCGCGATCTGTAGAGCCATATCATCAATTTGGAAGCCCTCTATTTGCTCAGCTTTCGCATGCACAGCGCTAAAATGCGACCCATTCTCCACTTTTGTGAGCTCTTGAACCTCCCTTGCACATTCTGCGCGAATGGCATCCTTGGCCCACCCAATTAAAGGGTTATATAGATTCTGGTGTCGCGATAAGGTGCAGATAATGTTACCTATGTTGGCCAGAAGGTCAACAACTGCAGGGTGGTTGGCAAATTGAGGTACTGTGAGGATCGTGACGAGGAATTGTGAAAGACTTCTGTCTCCATCAAACATATCGAGGACGCTGCAGTATGTTTCCATATAGAGTATAGATTAAATATTTAAACCCTAAATTCAGTTTTCGAAGTTGCCAGTTAATTTTCAAGGTCCGAAGGGTTTGCTACGGTGGCTGAACATTATTTACAAATGTTTTCTGCCAGCTGCTGTGGAGAGAGAACGAGGGATAAGGTTTGGGCTGCTTTTGGACATTTCAAAGTGCACGTGATTTTATTTTATTTTTTTCTATGTACTCGGATGCAGCCCTCTTCTCTCGACACCGCGGATGGGAAGGAACCTGGGCAAACCTAGACACTTCGATTGTTCCTTGAGATGATGTAAGCAAAAAAATTATTTAAATATCGGTGCGCCTACAGAGCACAACAGTACCACCATATCAATCCCACCACCCCCACGTCCTACCCAAAACAAACACAGCTCCAAGACCCGTCAGCCAAGAGACACTAAGCACGGCCGTCGATTCAGCTTTGCGTGCATCCACATTCCCGCATTCATTCGTGACCGCAGTCTCGTCGCAACCACTATTCAGGGGAACAGTCGAGGTCCGAGTGTACGGTGCAGGTTTTTCTGTCAATCCCAATGGTTCTAAAAGGATATCAGGATATTCGGAGATGAATAGCAAAACTGCAGATGCGATATATGGATGCCTGATCGCTGAAAGTGTTTCAGCCGTTCAGGAAATGTTGTCAATAAGAGGCGAATGACTTACACCAGATATTGATTCCTATCAGAGCATGTGAAACACAGGAGAGGGCAGTGCTTGAATTGGAATCCGAAGTGCTCAAGGTAATTCTAGCAGTGCCCTGCAATTTGGAAGTGGCCGAGAGAACAGCGCCCAAAATTTTGGAAGGCCCCCAGATTATAGCGCCCCATAATTTAGAAGGGCCCCAGAGAATGATCCTCCACAAGCTAAAAGCGCCCGAGGGAATGATACCCCACAAATTTGAGGCGCCCGAAAGAATATTGTCCCGCAATTTGGAAGCACCCGAGAGAATAGTCCCCCACACTTTGATCGAGTGGATGCCGAAAAGGTCTAAGTCTCTGTTAGATCGTCTGCGAAGAAATCAGATCCCTGTTGACGTACATGATTTCATATCTATGAGTCGCCGCACCATCTTCTGGTATTGCTGAAACATTGGCATGTCAGAGCTCCAGTAGCGATACATGGAAACCTGATGACTAGAAAATGTGCATCAAACCCATCAGTCAAGGCATGATAATCAAGAGGTGAATAACATACACTAATTGTTTAGCCTCTGTCAGAGCATCAGACGTATGAGAGAGGATATTGCCCGATACTGTCGGCCAGTCTATGTTTGGCAGGTGTATATCTTTCTTGGACACTTGATTGCTGAAACGAGTGTGAACCACATCAGTAAGAGGCATGCATAGTCAAGGGGCGAAGGACCTTAGTTGTTTGACCTCTGCTAGAGCATCAGACGCACAGGAGACAACAACACCCGACAGTTTTGACCAGTCAGGCAAATTCACATCAGGTTGGGACATGGCCTGATTGCTGAAACATATTGAGTTACCATCAGCAAAGGACATGCCAGCGTATAGTACTCATGGGGCCAATAACCTCATTTGTTTGACCTCTGCTAGAGCATGAGAAGCACTGGAAAGAACGGTACCCGACAATTTCGACCATTTATCTTCCTTGGGCATGGTTGGACCTGTAGGCGTGAAAGATCAATACCACAGGCTTTGCAGGAGCGACCAAGCGCTCATGATTATCGACGCCAGGCCTGGATCATCAACTGTTGAACTCCCACGAAACCAAATCCGAACTTGTCAGACTTACCCTTTTCACAAAGTCATATGCCATCCTAAATTTTACTGCATACGTCGAAGCCACACGTTTGGCATGTACATGGCTTACATGCAGCTCGATTGCGACGACAAGCGGGAAGACATTCACAATTTCACAACCGCGTGACCAATTCAGAGTCAGCAGCCCGCGTGAAGAGCGCAACCGACTCCGCGCGTACAGTTGGCTCAGCGAAACAGAATTTTGCAGAAGGTGGTTCATAATTACAAACTTACTCTGGCGTCGACTCAACACCATGATGATACTTCCGGCACTCAACAGTACCGGGGTCATGCACAACCCTACGAGGAAGCGCAAGTTTTACCGAGTATATGAACACGTCACTTAGTAAGTTAGTTTTGTCGATATGGCTCCATGATATTTTATGTTTCTGGCACTAGTACTGACTACAACTCCCTCCAGATCAACATACACGTTATCAACATTGCCCAACAACCCCATCAATTCCACCACCCCCACGTCCTGCCCAAGACAAACACAGCTCCAATAGCTGACAGCCAGGAGACGCCAACCGCAAGTATCAATCCTACTTCAAGATTTGTGTTCTCGTCATCATCAACGTTCGCTGATCTCAGCGCTTCCAAGTCATCGTAATACTCAGCAGCCCCGTATGACTGGAATCTTGCAAAGGTAGAGTCCTGTGGCACGTAACCACCATATATGTGGGACTGGTACTGGGATGCCAATGAATCTGTCATATTCGCGTTTAGGGTCATGAGACACCTGTAGTTGATTGATTGGGATGTACCTTTCGCTACGCCATATCTCCTGAAACCGAAAATATACAGGATGAACCTCCCCAAGAGCTTGAAGGGCCAGAGGATCAACCGAAGTGGGAGGAGACAGATATAAAGTGTTGTTCTCCCTGTGAGCCGTAGTGGCGTAAGTAAGATATCAGGACTGATAGAGATGCATATCAGAGCTCCAGCTGCGACATATGGATGCCTGATTGCTGGAGAGTATTTAGTATAAACAACGTCGTGAAGAAGAAACAAATAACCTACACCAGTTATTCACCTCTGTCAGAGCATAAATTGAAGAGGCGAGAATAGTGTCCCGCAATTTGGGCCAGTCAATGCTGGGCAAGTCTAGTAGAACTTGCTGGGACATGGCTGTATGCGTGTGCACTTGAAGGACAAGACCCCAACTAGACAAATTTGTTTATAAAGGCAGCGATAGATAGTAAGCGCCGAGTGACCATGCCAGTGGATCACGTTTCCATGAATCAACCCCGCGTTGTCATTCTCTAGTTTCTCTTGACAAGGGTTATATATATATACGCAATATCATCGGCTCTTCGGCCTGGTCACTCGCAAGCCTAATCCCTCACCCAACAGCACAATCTCCTGGTTTCCTGGTTCGGATGTTCGTCGCGTAACTTAGTGGTACTAGTAAGTAGCACGGTCTGGCAGGCGTTGTGAGTTTGATGAAAGTACAGATAAACGGACCTCAAAATGACTGATTAGTTTGAGCTATCATCGGTAGGCGTTCACTCACTTTAATAATGCGCAGGAACTTATGATAGCACGCATATACCTAGCAGGCCAGTGAGGACTTTCTTGCGCACGATTTCGTGTACAAAGACCTCGAGAGCATTGTTTCGCTGAGCAAAGGAGCACGAGTGTCTGATTTTTAGAAAATTAAGCCCATCAACAAAAGGTGTAATCAAGAATCGAATCACCTGTAAACACCCGTCTGGCCCATGACTGTCAGAATACAAGAAAGCAGCGCCTGACAATCAACGTTAGGCAGACCTAGACATTCCTGGCATATGGCTGCAGGCATGTATCAGTGGATCGAAACCACAGCCCTAGCCAACACCTGCACTCCTCTGTACTTTATACATCAGTCACGAACAACTAGCACCGGTATCCATCAAGCTCTTACAAAATCAACCCAAACGTTGACATTCTTTTGAGAATAATTACAGGCATACCTCAACAATGATCTCATTTCAACTGCATTCGATACAATACAATACCAGTCAGCTCATTGGAGCCACCACCCCCACTCCCGGCCTAAGACAATGGCAACTCCAGCATACGACAACAAGGAGATAAGCGTCGATGGGACTATCCACGTGGTGGCCCCAACTGATTGGAGATGCGAGAATCCAGAGCCTCGTGGCACAGTACCGCCGTAGTAGTTGGACTGATATTGGGATGCAAATGAACCTGTTATGGCGTGTTTAGTTAGCAAGTGGAAACCGTTGTTTTTGTGTACCTTGCGCTACTCCTTGATTCCTGAAGCCACAACACCAGACGATGAGCTGCACCGGGAGAAGACACAAGAACACCGCAATTGTTCCCGTTAGCTGCAATAATGTCATGAAAACTCCAATATTTGCGATCGCAGAGATGAATATCAAGGCTCCGGCTGCTGCATATGGATGCATGATTGCTGTAAAGTATGTATCAGTACCATATCATATATCGTGATCAAGAGCTGGATGACACCTACACCAGTCATTGGCTTCTGTCAAAGCGAACCAAACACTGGAGAGAATAGCGCCCCACAATTCGACCCTAGAAAGTATGCATCAAGCGCTCCCATTAACGAAGACGTAAAAATGAAGTAGCGAATGCCATACAACAGATGTCCAGCCTGTTTCAGAGCATTGAGAATGTCGGCCCATACTTTGGACAAGTCTATGTCTTTCTGGGACGCGGCCTGATTGCTGTGTATCAAACCGCGTCAGCGAAGGCGTAATAATCAAGAGGTGGATAACATACGCTTGGGAGAAAACACTGCCCGCCAATTTTGACCAGTCGGACACTATGATGATTGGAGGCATGAAGGGCAATACCACAGGTTTTGTGATAGTGTGGACGAACGACCGGCGTAAGTTATAACCAACGTCGAGCTCCCACGAAGCCAACCCTCAGTCATTTGACAAGCCAGTCATCTGTCGGAAGCTTAAATTTGCTGCGTGCCTCGAGGTCACACAGGTTTACCCATATGTAATACTGCATGCATGCAAATCGAGGTCGAGTTCGAAGCCAGAAGCTTGGCCAAAAGCAGGAATGAGCTAAACATTTATAATGCACCGCATTGCAGGCCTCAGCTGCATGTCAGATAGTGCATATCACAGAAAACATCTTCCGGAAAGTCAACTTATTAGTCAAGCCTCTATGTCGCATAGCTAAGGCCTCAGTCACAGCCAAATACAAGGGGAGTAAGGAGAAGCCGAGTATTAACTGAATGAGGACTGACATGCGAATCATAGTCAGTATCCTGCGCAAGGACCGCGTACTCCGCGTGTGTTACGATCTCTAAGCTGGCCGGTCACAAATTCACACTAGTACTGTTACGGAGCACCCGCCAAGTGCCAACACTACCCTAAAATTGTGTCAGTTACGAACAACCTACACCACGGCATCCATCAAGCCCCCACGGACCAACCCAGAACTCTGATTCATTTGACCATGGTGACATGCATACCTCAACAAGATAATCTCTTTTCAACTGCATTCGATACAATACAATACCAATCACCTCATTGGAGCCACCATCCCCACTCCCGGCCCAAGACAATGGCAGCTCCAGCATACGACAACGACGAGACAAGCGTCGAGGTGGCTGTCGGCATGGTGGCCCCATATGATTGCAGTTTCGCAAAATCAGAGCCTCGTGGCACATTACCATCGTAGCGACAGGACTGATATTGGGATGCAAACGAACCTGTTATGGCGTGTTTAGTTAGCAAGCGGAAAGCGCTGTATTTGTGTACCTTTTTCTACTCCTCGACTCCCGAAGCCAAGATGCCAGATAATCAACCGCACCGGGAGAAAACACAAGGTCCATAATGTAGTTCCTGCGAGCCGCAATAATGTCAGAGACATCGCAGGATTTTCAAACGCAGCGATGAGTAGCAAGGCTCCAGCTGATTTATATGGATGCCTGATTGCTGAACAAGTATGTGTCAATCCAACAGCATCGCGATTAAGAGTTGAATGACACCTACACCAGTTATTGACTTCTGTCAAAGCGAACAAACCGCTGGAGAGAATACTGCCCCAAAATTTGGTCCATAGGTTGCGAAACATGTCTAGATTTCCGTTAGATCGTCTGCGGCGTATCGAGTCGCATCAGCAAGGGCATAACAATCAAGGAACGGATCACATACACCAGTTGTTTGGCATCTCTCAGAGCGTCAGACGCACGGGACACAACATTGGCTGACAATTTGGACCAGTCAACGTCTTGTAGGTCTATATCTCTTTGAGACGCAGCCTGATTGCTGCGTGTTGAACCGCGTCAGCAAAGGTGTAGTAGTTACGAGGCAGAGAACATACACGCGCTGTTTGGCCTCTGTCAGAGCGTCAGACGCACGGGAGACAACATCGCTCGATACTTTAGACCAGTCGATGTTCTGCGGGTCTAGATCTTCCTGAGAAATGGTTTGACTGCGGAGGTATGCGTATACATTGTACCGCATCAGCAAAAAGGCTAGCAATCAAGGAGCGAATAGCCTACACTCGTTGTTTAGCCTCTGTCAAAATGTCGGACGCTTGGGAGAAAACACTGCTCGCCAATTTCGACCAGTCGGACATGTCTGGGTGTGAAACTTGGTCAACTTGAATACCAGAGGTTTCGTGATAGACGAACAACTGTAAGCGCTCATCGGCTCGGACGTCCATCAATCAAGCTCCCACGAAATCTAACCAAGCCTGTCGTTAATTATTTGACAACCCATCTTCAACTTGTGGCACCCGAAATTTTGCTGCATGCATATTGCATGCAGCTCGATCGAAGTCGAAAACCTGGAAGCTCCGAGTCCACGAGCATAAATGGACCAACAGTCCCATCTTATCGGCAACTGGATATCATGTGGTACACGTCACTGAAGGAATGCATCTGGAAAATCAAGCCTCTATGTGACCCTCAGCCGGGAAGATGAGCATGACTCTGACAGTGCGGACTAATTTAGAGTCAGCAGACCGCGATCGGACACTAAGGGTCTCGGCAGACTCCGCGCAGCTTCCGCGAGTCGCATGTTACAGACTCTAATCACAAGTCACGATCACATACATACTCATGTGTTATTTTCAACACAACACTTTCCAATACTAAGCAGTACGACGGGGTTACGCAAGTTGACGACAAATTTACGGGAACGCGTCGTTCTACTGAGTAGACGAATATGCCTCATACTTATAAGTTGCATCAGTTAATGAGTATAGCATCACAAATATTGCATGTTGCTGACACTGACTCAACTCCCTCCATCGAACATCCACAATACCGCCCACAGCATCAATACCACCATCCCCACGCCCTACCCAAGACAAACCAAAGTCCAATAAATGCTATGAAAGACACAGGAGCCGCAAACGTCGATTTTGTTTCGTCTCCGTCCTCAAGATCATCGGTAGCCCCATGCGTCACGGCCTGGAATTTTGAAAAGGTAGACTGCGGTGGTACGTAGCCACCATAACGACGGGATTGGTATCGGGCTGCGTATGAACCTTTCACGGCGCGATGAGACAAGTCCTGTAGTTACTACAGCTGTGACGTACCTTTTGCTACACCCTCTCTCCTAAAACCGAAAATATACAGGATAAACCTAGTCAAGAGCTTGAACGGCCAAAGGATCAACCGAAATGGGGAGAAGCATATATAACGCGCGAGCCGCAATGGTGTCAGAAGGAGTTCAGGAGTTCCAATGATGCAGAGTAGAGCTCCAGCTACGATATATGGATGTCTGATTGCTAGAGAAGGACGCATATTTTTTAAAAAACGATCAGTCATGAACAGTGAAGAAGAAGCGAAAACTTACACCAATCGTTGAACTCTGTCACAGCACAGCTAGTAAGACGGGTACTAGCGTCCCGCAACATCAACGAGTTGAGGTCAACCGGGTCTAGGTCTTGCTGGGACATGGTTGTATGCGGTCAAAACCATCCATAACTTAGGAAAGTGGTTTTATAGGCACCAGGGCAGGATAACTTTAAGTAAGCGCCGGGCGCCAATGCCATCATCAACTGACACCAACCGCGTTATTCGCTTGGCATATCGTGCTACTACTCTCCAATGTACGTAGGCTCGAACTTTACCTTTACTTATACGTCAAGGCCACACATTCACTCATGCAGTTCAGTGTTGACATTAACGATGACACAACATCTACTTGTCAAAAACTGGAAGTTTGGGTGTCAAAATGCAGACATATGTTAGACAGCCAGGAAGTCAGATCCATGACGGGGACGACAAGATACATAGTATGAACAAAGACAGCGATTGATACCTTGGAGTATTTGTTGGTGGGTGGGAATGCGTGAAAGGCATTCGCGTCATATGTGTGGCATCTGCATCGGAGGTGCTGGCGAGTTGAGATTATGTTTCGAGTGACAGATCAATTGAAACATTACACAACTCGCAAGCGCCAAACGTCAGGCGTGCGTAACAACCTGGACATATTTTGTATGAGCATCAATCGAGAATATCTATGTGATGTGGCACTTATGAGAACACCTGAGATGGGCGACATAACATACTAGCAGGGAGGCTTCGATAATACTCGGTCAACATATGCCCAAATCTCGCCCAGCTGGGACAGCGTAGTGACGTGACAAGAAAAAAGTTTGCATTGATTCGTTTGTAGATCGTCGCACTACAAACCTCGCAACGCAAACATGTGCCTAGAGAAGCGGGGGTTCTGAACAGAAAAACGAGGCACGCATCTTGTTCGTCTCGAGTCAACAATATTCCTGGGAAGCATGAGCCGAAGGGAGCTACTTTCGATGCTTCCAAGGGGCGACTACAAAACACATGATATTGAATTAGCAGGACACATACAAGCTCTGCTACCCAGGCAGAGACGGTGAACTGCACGATAGGGCGTCCGCGTGGCACGCAATGGTGTATATATCGGGCGCTGGTGAGTTAGGCCGTGAGGAGTATTACCGCACAACTTCATACCAGTGTCAGAACACGCAACCAGCCCGATATTTTGAAGTACCAGGATCTCGGTGGACACGCACTGATTGAAAAATAGCATCGACAGGCGGAGTGGGATCAAATCAGAAAAATATCATTTGAGTGCGCAGGAGCAGTGAAAGAGAGCCATTAAATAGGGCGCACCGTGATAATGGGTAGACGAGATATTGACGCCATAGTAACGCTATGACAACATGATCTCGCCCGTCTGCAGGCCTGGCCTGGCCTGGAACGTTGAACTTCATCTGGGTACAAAGACGAGAGGGAAAAAAACTTTGCAGTGGAGTATTTATAGGCCGGTGTATGAGCAGGGAATTTATTCTAGTCTCGAGTCAATCTTTCATGATGCAAGTGAAGGGTTGATATAAAAAGTCCACGAGGTGCTTGCAGCTTGGGGGCATCGGCTTGACCACGAAGAAGTTCTTCCAAGACGACTCGGATCCCAAGTTATCACGGAACGTTGTGATCACGGTGTAGCAACAGGATCCGACTCGGTTGAGTTCAAATAAGGCGCTTCCGTATCGCGTAAATGGGCAAGTAGAGACACGATATGCATGTACAAAGTCGAGAAACTCACAACTTGACTTTTATCTGTGTTTGTCGTTGTTTGGATACTGGGTCTCTCGGATTACTATCGGACCTTATAACTTTACCCCGAGACGGTCGTTAAGAACTGCTGCAGCTCACGTATATCCAGATTATACTCGGATCTTGGAGGTTCACTCCAGCGCGTTGTAGGGAGTAGAAGAAATAATATTCATTTGGCGAAAGCCCAACTGAGAGAAGTGAAGTAACGATAAGGGAGAGTGATGGTAATGATAAGTTTTTGGGCGAAGGCGCGCAGCGCTTTCCGGCCCCAAGGGAAAGAGTCCAAACCTAAGGGAAGAAGAGGTGAGCTGCGATTCCCATACACCAGGAGTCCGACGACGCATCCAGCGAAACTCGGGTGCCCAGTTCTTAGGAGATGGACGAGGGTGACTTACATCTGCGTGTTTCAGTGTTGCGATCAGCGCACTGATGGGAGGGTGAAACGAAGGAATTGTTCTTGGATGTTGGGAGTGGCTTGCATATATGGGGCCAGGATCTGGGCGTGCCTCCGCAGGTACACGAGGAATGCATCGCTTGCCCAGCGTCCTTTAACTTTGACGACGTCGAAAGGAATGTTCCGTAGGAGGTATTCTAGGGTGGAACCGATGCGGATGCCGTGGCCGTGCACTGGTTTGCGACCCGCAGCTCTGGTTGCAGATGCTAGTCTGTTCAGGAACTTTGTCTTGGTGAGAGGACGGTGGGAGTCTTTGAACCTGTAAGAGAATAGCGCGGCATTCGCTGGAGGGTCGTTGATGCGGATATGGTTGTTGAAGGCTTCTTCAGGGTCTGAAGGGCCGTGCTGTTGTGCCCAGTGCACGTCTTCTCCTTCTAATGCTGACTTGGTGCGCGGAAGGTGGAAATTCTTCGTTAACAGGTTCTGTCTGTCTCGGACACCTGAGACGTTGTTGCGGGTGACGTGCAGGTTGGGGTCAAAGGAGTCGAGGCGGGGGTACCGTGAATTCGCAGGTCCTTGCAGTGGCGTAAAAGGTCGTCGTTAGGCAAGAGAAAACTGACGCATCTAGTGGGTTATTGAGGTCTAGTTGGTCTCTTATGGCTGTGATTAGCTCGACGGTGTAAGGTTCGCGTTTGCTTCGTTGTGCACTGGTTGGGGTGAGCGAGACGGTTGCTTTGAGTAACGTCTCGATTTGCATGTCGTTAAGGTCCCAGGTGATGCTGTGGAGTACGTGCCATGCCCGCACACCGAAGATGTAATTGGCGATTGTTTTCCCGGAGTAGTTCCCTGCCATGGCCGATATGAAAGATTCGATTAGGATGCTGCTAGCTGGGGCGCGTTGGGTCTCTGGAATGGATTTGCTGTCACAGAACACATGGTAAACGAGGAGGCCAGAGCCATAGGACTCGCGAGTCCCTTCTGAGTATCCATGTAGCATGACGTCGCGGATGCGTTGGATGTCAGAGGGTGCCAAGGGGACGAGTCTTCCTTGCGCGTCTTTGGTTGACCGAGAGGATTGTGGCAACCATAGATGGAGCCGATCCTTTGCGCTGCAGTGAGGACGGAGGGCAGATGGGATTGGAGTCAGGTCAGTGTTATACACTGTCATTTTGAGAAATGTGAGTGGCCGTTTCACGAGCCAAATAGCCTGTTCAACTTACTAGCCTTGCGACGCTTGGTGGAGCTCTTCTCCCCTCCGCTCAAACTCGCGGTTGATGAAAGCGCGGCGTCGGAGCTCGAGGTCGAGGTGTTCTTTGCCCATTTCTCGAAGCGATTGACTGGTAGCGCGGCTTGGGGATGGGAAGTGGGAGTTATGGCTGGGCCAGGTGGAGGAATTGGATGTGTCGAGTTCTGAGACGTCGGAGATGAATGCTTGGAGTTCACTTGGGATTGGGATTGGGGGAAGTGCATCACATGTGGGGGGATATATCCCTCTTGAGGGGCCGTCTGCTGGGTTTTCCTTGCTTGGGATGTATCGAGTAAGTACTGTGCATTTGGTACTCGCGACGACGTGATGAATGCGTTTGAAGACGGCATTAGTGGTGCGGCTGCGACTACACCCCTTCCACCATCCTTCCACAACCCCTCGATTGTCGCCATATACTTTGAAATGAATCCCGGGGGGGCAGGCCTTGATGATAGTGCGAACGAGGAGTTCGAAGCCGACACTTTCTGCCCATCCAATGTCCCGTCCGTCTCGCTTCCAACCAGGTGTGAGGACCCAGGCTCTCCATCTGCCGTTGATGACGATTCCGATGCCATGACCAGAGCTAGCGTCCGAATAGGCATTGAAGTCATGTACCACGCACGGTCCTGGGATGTGACGAATGAGGTTGGGGGAACTGAGGGTGCTTTTCCACCAGTTGATATCTTCGGGGGTGCTACGAGGGGGAGTTCTGGGCAGGTGTGGGTGCTCTCCGAATATACCCAGCATGCATTCCAGGCTCGTGAGGTAAGCGCGGCCCATCGGGACGATAAGGCAGGCATGCAGCAGTTTTCCGTAGAGTTTTTGGACCTCATGGAGTGTGTGGGTGCGTTTTGACTGCCACGTGTTGACCGCAGTGAGGTACTTGGCACGCTTCTCAGCTGATAAGGCCACTGTTCGGTCTTCAATGCTCCAGGTGAACCCAATGAATGGGGGGGTGGGGCTAAAGGGTTTGTCCTTCGATACCTCCCAGAAGATGCCGAGAAGTATGGAGAGGTGGTCAATGTCATCCATGCAAAAGGAAAATTGCAGGTCTTCGCGTGATCGTGGTGAACGAGCTGATAAATCCAAGATGGGAAAGTACACGTCTTCGTCGAACTCTTCTGTGGAGCCATTTGGCCATGTTGCTCCTTTAAACCATTTGCGCCCACCTTCAATGACGACACCCTCGTTGTTGGCAATGTCTTTGGCCCAGGTTTCACGTCGCTTATTGTACTCGGCCAGGTGTTCTTTTCTGATTCGGAAGAATAAGTGGTCATCGACCCATTTGGATAAAGGGCCAATTCCCTTGGCGCGAAAAATGTCTGCACCTGCATCTGCAACGGTTCCGTAGATTCCCGCTGATGGGCCGAACCCGAAGCAAAATGATGTGTCAACTGCAAAGGTGTCTTCCCCTGGGAGACGGATTGCCAGGCCTGGCCATTGAGACGAGTGCAAGGGGACTGTTCTGTATGCCTCTGCCACGTCTCGAACAGCTCCTTGCGACCCTGGAGGAAGACACCATATTGTTCTGCAGATGGTGGGGAAAGTTCCGTATGTGCAAGGAAAAAGATCGGAATCGACACGAGAATTAATGGAGCTAATGGGGGGAGAGGGTCTAATAGGGTATGATAGATTTTGAATGAGACGAAATCTTCCAGGCTTGCCTGGCTTCGGAATAATGGACAAAGGAGCTGTTTGGAATTTACCAATGATTGATTCGAGGGTTTGCAGCATTAAAAGGGCCAATAAAACGACCCTTTGCAAATTCGTGACTGATGATGTTTGCAAAGGCTTCGGAGTGTTCCTCGACGGATGGGTTATTAGGTGGTGTGTATGTACAGGTAATGGGGGGGATCCCCCCAGAGAAACCAGATGCGAGACAAGCAGGGACAAAAGGGTATCTATGTATAAGGCCCGTCTCTTCGAGGAGACGTTGCCATTCAACTGGGTTATAAGGAGTGTGGGCCTTAAGCTTTCTCACTTCAAGGGCACTTCTGGGCTCCGTGCTCCTTGCTTCCGCATCCTGAGCATTCGTGTGACAGCTCGTGGTTGGTGGCTTGGCAGCCTTTGGGGCGTTGCCACTTGAGGCAGAGAGGTAGGCCTTGGAGGTTGGTGATTCGGCCGTCTTGGGCTCGACGACAGTGGCCATTGGATCCGTCCCATAAGTTGTGGGATTCGCACTTTTTGATGTCGTGTGCAAAGCGGCCCAGGCAGACTGCGCAGGCTGAACGGCCGCGTGAGCCTGCGCTGCGGGAAAAACCCCCGCGTCGTTGACGGTTATGGGAGCTGCCCCGTGGGGATGGAGTTCTGCTTCTCCTCGACTCGGAGGTGCCGCGAGATGGGGAGCGTGAACGAGAGTTCCTGTAGCGGTACTCCTCGTGGCCAGAGTCTCTGGGATCACGATAGCTCGACCTCCGATTGTGGCTGTAAGTCGTTGGGGTTGCTCTGCTCGTGGGCTGTGGCACGTAACCACGTATGCCAGAAGGGTCGTGCATCCGCGTTGAACAAATTGCGGGCATTCGCGGGGAGTGTCATCGCGAGCATCCGCGGGAATGTCATCGCGGGCGTTAAAGGATGGTTGTTGGCAGTTGAGCCGGGTGTAGGTTATGTTGGGGTGGGGGTGGAGGAAAAGGTTCCAAGGTTGGTAGGGAAAGAAACCGTTTGTTAGTGGAAAGGTTTAGACGTAGTATTTACATAGAGGGACCCACCACAATTAAAGCCCGAGAGCGAATCTTGTCCCATAACTCCTCGTTGATCACGCGGATGAGGTTCTCGTTAATCGATGCGATATTGAAGCCTTCGTTCCGTTTGAGCTTGTCATGCCAGTCTTGGCGAACACGGGAGGCGTAGTTGAGGATGACCAGGTCACCAATCTCGCTGTTGTTGCGGATGGTGTGATTCTCGAGGTGCCAGAAGAAAAGGGACAGGGTTTTGTCTATGTGGGTCTGGGGCCATTTGGCCTTGCTGATCTGGACGAGATACAGGTTCTTAGCCCGTAGGAAGGTGGAAAAGGATAGTTCGTGGTCGGCGAGGGCAGCTTTCGAAGCTTTGAAGGCTGACGCTGGACGGACAGTTAGTTGGCCGTCGATTCTGGTGAGGCCAAGGTCGTTCTCGGCGATGGACCGCGAGGTCTTCAAGGCTTCTTTGCAGCCGTCTGGTGAGAAATACCAGAGTTCTACGAACTCAAAGTTGGTGAGTTTCTGGATGGCATACTGAGCGGGTCGAGGGGATAGGAAGTCCCCTACTGATGCGGATTGGTCAAAACCATTCATCTTTGGTTTCTTTTTCTCCGTCTCCAAGCGTTCCCTCTCAGCCTCTGCTTCCTGCTGGGCGCGTTCCTCGTCTCGCTGAGTGCGGAGTGCTCTTTCTGCTTCTTCTGCAGCGAGGGCATCTGCTTCCTGTCGCTGGTTCCAGTCCCGGACACGTTCTTCGTGGTCAGTGTCCCAGGTTTCGGCCAAACGATCTATGACTTCTTGCTCTGTGCTTCCTGTGGCCGCCATGAGGTCGTTCCTTATTCCGGCATAGAGGCCGCCGGCGAAGTCTGGGCGGACTTCAGTAGATGGATCGGCCATTTTCGCGAGTGAGAGAGGAAATTGGGTAGTTCTAGTAGGTTAAGCTAGTGTATTGACTATGTTGTTTTGAAAGAAAAGAAGAGCAAGCAGAACGAGCTACGGAGTGACGAACGATGGACGTGGCGCGGAAGCAAGACGTGCGTTCCCGCGCCTCTCGTTCGCTCGAAGACCTTACTCTATTCCTTCGCTCGTACCTCGTTACATAATAGAGTCTCCATCTTCTGTATGATGCAATCGCAGCCCTTGGATACGGGGTATATATCGTGTCCCCAGGACGGACAGATGAAACAGAATTTGATGACTTCACTCTGGCCCGGGATGACGCACACAAACGAACGCGATGGAAGCCCTAAAGGAACTCTGATTTGAGCATCGATTTCATGTGGGACTTCATCGGAAAAGAATCGGACGCTGCCTGCATCTGGTCCGAATTAGAATCTGACAGAACTGGAGGACCTCGCGGAAATGAATAGGAGCGTTTGATGAACTGAAGGAAGGGGCAAAGAACTTGCTGTGCACTACATGACGTTGGTGAGGAAGGGATACATAAACTGTAATCCGCAACGGGGATGAACTGACAACTGGCTTCAGTAGTGAAAGTGTTGTAGCGCCCGAACGAGTTAGACATCTTCAACTTTCCTATGCCAACAAAACCACACAAATACATTACTGCTGTCAATCGCTTTGGAGTTATTTCTCAATTGTTGCACGGCTCTGTTCATTGGCAAGGCAGCTAGCTTTGATTTATGTATGATCATAATAATACTAAGTACGTTCTGCAGAAACTATGCACCTTTGACATCAAGATGACGTTCTTCCGTCATTTCTTTGATCCCAAATTAATGGTGATGGTACGCATCTCGCTTACGATATTCTTGCTCCCAATCCTCTCCTTAATTTATGCCCGATTTCCGCAACTTAATCTTGCACCTCTGTTGACTCCTAAACACGCTATCCATCTCATACAACAATATTTTATCCCCTCGCAGGTTCATTCCTTCTGTGGCATGCGCGTAGATTCGCTTCAGCGTTGTTGGTTCTTTCTTCTGAGGTCCTCCATTCGTCTTGCTCTCCACTGGAGATGCAGAACTCGTCGAGGTTATCGGATGGAGTTTTACTCTGACACCGTAGGACTCATTTCAAACCATCAAGGCAGAGATCAATTGTGCAAGGCCTCGGTAAGGCTTACGACCAGGTTGTGGGATAAGCAAAGTGCAGGAAGGAGATCATCGGACAGTAATATCTTGTATGAAATATTTACAACGAGTTAGAATACACATGATGATCGCGCTTAGTTCACGGCCTGAAATGTCAAGACAGACACGCGAGACGATGTCCAGAAGTAGTTTCTTCAAGTGAGAGCAAAGAGACTCGGAAATAGGGTAAACATGTTCAAGGGGGCAAGTATATTATGACACAAGCATCAAGGGCTATTTGAGTGATGCAAGCTACCGTCAAGGTACAAATGAAGACTACTCAAGGATTTCTGTATTTCAAACTATATGGGTAACCGCTCGCTACGAGCACATCATCTTCATGGGAAGCGTAGAGCGCATTTCGATTTTACTTGAGAGCTGAGTGAAGTGCAGTTGGTGATTATAGGTGGAGAGACGGGGAGACATTACTGAAATACTTACCAGCGAGTCCAGCACGTAAGCCGGCCTTCATATCATCATCAGTCTTATCCATGATAGACTGATATGATTCAATGGCTGCTCCAAAACTACCTGCTCGAAACAGTGCATAACACTGTTGCTGGTTCGCGGTGTGCCACAAGGACTTGAGGTCCCAGCCAAAGAGCTGCGGAAAACACGCGGTTGAGCACGAAACAATTTTCGGTTGTGTCACATCAGCGTACCGCGACAAATTCGTCGTACATCAAATGAATCGGCAATTTGTAAAAGAAAGTACTAGCATTGACGGCGGCAGTGAAGTGTTCGACAGCTTCATCGTGGCGCGCACCATTCAAGGCAATATTTCCCAGTTGGACGCGTAGGTAGGCCTGGTGTACGAAGGGTAAGAGAAATCAATGACAGCACATGGACCTAGTATGATCGAGCATATGGTACTCACTTCCACGATACGACAAGCAACGGGATCGACATTGGGACACGCAGCTAGCTCTCCAATGCGAAGTATTGCCTCTTGATGTTCATCTGCGTTGAACAACGCAATGGCCTAAAAACCGTAATGAAGCACAGAGTATGTTAGAAAAATATTACGTGCCTTGATCAAGAAAAGGAAGTGATCGGTCTTTAAATCTCCGTTCGTGAAGATGGATGCGAGATCAAATGATATCCTCGCAGCCAGAACATGCTTTTTCCCGCAGAGGGCAATGCCCTTGGAGATATGGCCTGCCAACGATGGCTGAATGCTGATGGACTATGCCATCATGAAAATTAACTTGTGAGAGGAGGTCATGATGGTCGATCAGTCTCACCTGAAATGCATCTTGAAGCGCTTGGTCCCAGCGGCATTTTCGCGTCATAACAAATGCGCGATTGGTATAAGCGGTGTGATCGTTGGGGTGAGCCTCGATATCTAGATTTAGTACCTTTTCAGCGGTAGGCCAGTCCCCGACTATGCACGCGTCGCGGACTGTCGAGCTCATAGCGAGGACCTGCGCAAGTCATGTTCGCATTGCGTTATAAAAGTCAAAGGTAGGAACATACCTTGAAATCAGAGTAGGCTTGAGCCTTGGCATAAAAAAGATGCTTAGACGATGAATGGGAGGGAAAATGAAAACAAACTTACCTGGTGCACCGCCTGCTCCTTCATGAGGCCATCCTTTGGATCATCCTCTGGCAAAGCGTCCTCGGATGCTGGCCACTCTGAGATCTTTTTATCCACACCTCCACTGAGGATGTGCTTGTCATCCACGGAGAATGTGACGCAGTTCACCTCCTTGGAGTGCTTGAATGTGGCAATGTTTCGTCGATCTGAGAGTCGCCAGAGGCGGACTCGGTTGTCATGAGATGCGGAGGCAAGGTGAGTGCCGCTAGAGTTGAGACAAATGGCGTGGATATTCTTGGAATGGCCCCCCCAGGGATCCCTGACCTGCTTCCAGGTCGATGTATCCCACTCTCGTATGGTGGGATCAGCCCGGTTACCCCCCGAGAGAAGCCGTGAGCCATCGGGCGTCCACACGAGCGAGTAGTTGAATCCTCCACCAATCGTTGTCCTCAACTGAGTGGGGAATGGACCTCTGGGATTGTAATCGGAATGGTAATTGTAGTGATATGTGTTGCAGTAATTCTGGTAAATTTGGACATCGTGGTCCGTTGCAATCGCAAGAAGTGTTCCATGCGGCGAATACCGAATGCAGCGGACATTTCCACCGCAACTGAGTGAATGTCTGACCTGCCACGATGATGTGCACCATAGCTTCACGGTAGTGTCGGATGATCCACTGGCCAGCGCCTGGGAATCCTGTGAAAAGTCAAGCGAAAATATCCAGCCGTCGTGGGCTTCATTGGTCGACGGTTGCCTATAGTGTAGTTCCCAGTAGTTTGGTTCACTAGCTCTACCCCAGACGATGAGCTTTCCGTTCTCATCACCGCTTGCTATCCAATACCCATCTCGCGATACCGCCAATGCCCGCACCCGACTACGATGTCCCTCCATCTTCTTCAACATTACACCTGTTTTCAAGTCCCACAGACGAAGTATCCCGTCATACGATCCCGTGACCATGCGTTCGTCGCGGAGGGCTGCGACTGCGACCACGCGATCCCTGTGATCTTCGAATGTTCGAATGGGTGTGATGTTTGGAATGAGGGCCGTCATTTTAGTGGAACTGCAGCACAGTTAAGATGGACTTGGTGTGTGTGTGGGGGATGGCGTCTTACTCGAAGTTGCAGAGGTGCGTGCGATGGGGCATTTTAAACCTGCTTTATAGGATTAACATCTCACTAGACGCCCGGAACATGAGGCTATTACCACAAGTACCTTACTTGATGATCTGAACGAATGAGCTCACATGCGTCCAAGTCGTGTCACCGCAACTTTCCACATCAGTCAACGAGCCTGATCGTGGTTGTTTCAGGGGTCCACATGGCAGATAGGAAGACGGCATATGCAGCTCACCTGACTCACCTAATTGGCCATGCCCTCCAATTTTTATCAAGTCGTCGCCCAAATATGTAGTATTTCACCCAGTGACATGTTGAGCTTCTGTTCCCTGGAATGTTCGTAACTGAGATCTTATGGTTGCGAGGTTGCCTTTAATTTCCTCTGGTTATCAGCATCACGGGTATGTATGATTTACCATTAGCATCGAAGATATTGACAATCGACAATCAATCATTTCAAACTCTGATTAAGAATCATCGAATGGGAATGCCAGAGCATGAGAAGCACTGGAAAGAACGGTACCCGGCAATTTCGACCAGTCGAGCAGGTCTTTATCTTCCTTGGGCATGGTTGGACCTGTAGGCGTGAAAGTTCAATACCACAGGCTTTATGATTCTTTGCAGGAGCAACCAAGCGCTCATGATTATCGACACTAGGCCTGGACCATCAATTGTTGAACTCCCACGAAACCAAATCCGAATTTGTCAGACTCACGAAGTCATATGCTATCCTAAATTTTAATGCATACGTCGAAGCCACACGTTTGGCATGTACATAGCTTACATGCAGCTCGAGGGCGGGAAGATATTCACAATTTCACAACCGCGTGACCAATTCAGAGTCAGGCTCAGTCAGCAGCCCGCAGCAACCAACTCCACACATATACTAGTTGGCTCAGCGAAACAGAATTTTTCAAAAGGTGGTTCATTATAGTTACAAACTTACTCTGTCGTCAACTCAACACTGGCCGGTGGCGATACTTCTGACACTCGATAGTATGACGGGTCATGCACAATCCTAAGAGGAAGCGTACGTTTTGCTGAGTATATGAACACGTCATTTAGTTTCGTTGATATGGCTCTATGATATTTCGTGTCTCTGGTACTGACTACCACTCCCTCCAGATCAAACCTACACGTTATCAACATTGTCCAGCAACCCCATCAATTCCACCAACCCCGTCCTGCCCAAGACAAACACAGCTCCAATAGCTGAAAGCCAGGAGACACCATGCGCAAGCATCGATCTTACTTCAAAATCTCTATTCTCGTCATCAGCGTCCGCTAATCTCAGCACTTCCAAGTCATCCTTGATTAATTTCAGCGCTTCCACTGACAAGTCATCGCCCGCTAATCTCATCGCTTCCAAGTCATTGTAATATTCAGCGACCCTGGATGATGAATCTATCATATTCGTGTTTAGGGTCATGAGACACCTGTAGTTAATTGATTGGAATGTACCTTTCGCTATATGCCATGTCCGCTGAAACCGAAGGTATACAAACAGATTCGTAGTGGCGTGAGTAAGATATCAGGATTGGCAGAGATGCATATCAAAGCTCCAGCCGCGACATATGGATGCCTGATTGCTAGAGTGTTTAATTAGTTATAAACAACGTCGTGAAGAAGAAACAAATGACCTACACCAGTTATTAACTTGCTGGGCCATATGGCTGTATGCGTGTACGTTTGATGGACAAAGCCAACTGGACAAATTTGTTTATAAAGCGATATATAGTAAGCGCCGAGCGCCCATGGATCACGTTTCCACATGAACCAACCCTGCGTTGTCACTGACTAATTTCTCTCGACAAAGGTCATATATATACGTAGTATCATTGGCTCTTCGGCCTGGTCACTCGCAAGCTTAATCCCTCACCCAACTGCACAGTCTCCTGGTTTCCTGGTTCGGATGTTCATCGCGTAAGTAGCACGGTCTGGCAGGCGTTGTGAGTCTGATGGAAATACAGATAAACGGACCTCAAAATGACTGGTTAGTTTGAGCTAGCTATCATCGGTAGGCGTTCACTCACTTTAATAACGCGCGCAGTTTCTTCATAAAACGCTACGTGGCTTAGGGGCTTATGATAGCACGCATATACCCAGTAGCAGGCAAGCGAGGACTTTCTTGCGCATTGCAGCATTTATCCGAACAATCGCACGATCTGGTGCATGAAGACCTCGATAACATTAAATATTGCGCTACGCAAAGCACCACGAGTGCCTAATTTTAGAAAATTAAGCCTATCAACAAAAAGTGTAATCAAGATTCGAATCACCTGTAAATACCCGTCTGGCTCCTGTGACTGTCAGAATACAAGAAAGCAGCGCCTGGCAATTTCTACCGGTCCACGTTAGGCAGACCTAGACATTCCTGGGATATGGCTGCAGACCTGTATGAAGGATCGAAACCACAGCCCTAGCCAACACCTGCACTCCTATGTACTTTATGCATCAGTCACGAGCAACTGGCACCGATATCCATCAAGTTCTCACAAAATCAACACAAACTTTGTCATTCTTTTGAGACCAGTTACGGGCATACCTCAACAAGACGGTCTCATTTCAACTGCATTCGATACAATACGATGCCAGTCACCTCATTGGAGCCACCATCCCCACTCCCGGCCCAAGACAATGGCAGCTCCAGCGCACGACAACAATGAGACAAGCGTTGAGGTGGCCGTCGGCATGGTGGCCCCATATGATTGGAGTTTCGCGAATCCAGAGCTTCGTGGCACATTACCACTGTGGTGACGGGACTGATATTGGGATGCAAACGAATCTGTATGGCATGTTTAGTTAGAAAGTGAAAAGCGCTGTGCTTTTGTACCTTTTGCGACTCCTCGACTCCTGAAGCCAAGAAGCCAGATAATCCACCGCACAAGGAAAAAACACAAGGATATTATAATTCCCATAAGCTGCAATAATGTCAAAAGCATCATAGGATTTTCAAACACAGAGATGAGTAGCAAGGCTCCAGCTGATTTATATGGACGCCTGATTGCTGAAAAGTATGTGTCAATCCAACAGCATCGCGATTAAGAGCTGAATGACACCTACACCAGTTATTGACCTCTGTCAAAGCGAACAAACCGCTGGAGGGAATACTGCCCCCCAATTTGGTCCAGTGGTTGCGAAATATGTCTAGATTCCCGTTAGATCGTCTGCGGCGTACCAAACCGCATCAACAAGGGCATAACAATCAAGGAACGGATCACATACACCAGTTGTTTGGTATCTGTCAGAGCATCGGACGCGCGATACATAACACTGGCTGGAAATCTGGACCAGGCAACGTCTTGTAGGTCTATATCTCTTTGAGACACGGCCTGATTGCTGCGTGTTAGACCGCGTCAGCAAAGGTGTAGTGATTACGAGGCAGAAAACACACACGAGCTGTTTGGCCTCTGTCAGAACGTCAGACGCACGGGAGAGAACATTGCTCGATACTTTAGACCAGTCAATGTTCTGCGGGTCTAGATCATCCTGAGAAATGGCTTGACTGCCGAAGTATGTGTATAGATTGTACTGCATCAGTAAAAGGCTAGGAATCAAGGAGCGAATAGCCTACACTCGTTGTTTGGCTTCTGTCAAAGCGTCGGACGCTCGGGAGAAAACACTGCTCGCCAATTTCGCCCAGTCGGACATGGTCGTAAGTGTGAAAGGTTGATCCGAATACCAGAGGTTTCGCGATATACGAACGACTTCAAGCACTCATCGACTCGGACGTCAATCGAGCTCCCACAAAATCCAACCCAAACCAGTTTGAGCCAATCATTTGTAGCCGCATCTTCAAGATCTGATGGTCGACGGTCATCTGTAATTACATCAACAAAAGTGACAAAATCAAATATGGAATTTTACTGATTCTATCTTGATGCCAACCTGATACACACATTGTATGCACATTAATTCGGTGTGAAATAATTCTAGGTATTTGCATGACTATGCCAGCCTGGCACGCACATTGTATGTGCATTTATTCAGTGTGAAATTGTTTGAGCCATTTGCATGACTCTGCCAGCCTGAGATACACCTTATAATGGGAGTGAAATGTTTTTGACCGCATGCAAGGGCAGAGGGTGTCAGTGATATGTTTCAAATGACTACTTTCAAAGCTCGGCATAACCGTCGTCGTCGTCGTCATCATCATCATCATCCTCCCCATCCTCTGCCCCCAGACCTGCGTCATCTATTACTCGGTCGGTGTGCTTGCTGTGGGGCTGGTAGAACCCGCCAGGAGGCTCTGTGTTGGTGTGCTTGTAGACTGTGGCATCTTGTCGGCCACCAGCACCTGGTGGAATTGAAAGAGCGTTCCTTGAGACGTGAAACGGGAGTGTCGAGACCCGATGGAGATCGGGCACGTGTATCGTTCTTCAGAATATCCTTTAGGAAGTATTGAGATCTTGGGAGGAGGGAGGGATAAGTTCGGAAGGGAGTTCGTCAGGTATGTCATTGCCATTCAGTTCTGGTGTTGTGTCAGTGATGTAAAGTAGACGATGAAACGTAAGGACGTACTGCAGCGTAGGTCCCATGCATGTGTATGTGCCTTGACGAGTTCTTTTCTCTCCTTGAGCCACCGTGAGAATTGGAGCGTGAGCTGCAGCGGCGAGCTGAGGACATCGAGGTGCGGGTGCGCGAGGGTATGCAGTGATGTAGGTCGTGTATGGGGGCACAAAAAGCAGTACTTTGTGGGATGTTGAGCATAGGGATTAGCACGGGTATCAGAGGCCATACCCGCACCCGTACCTGGCGAGAACCCGTACCTGTCAGAGCGGGTATGACAAACTCAGACCCGCACCCACACCCATGCGGGTTCACCCGCAGGTACCATATATAGATAAGAAACTTATTAGATACAAAAACATTGAAAAAAAACGAATCTACATTACCAATTGCAAGTGCAAATGAGCACGCAGAACAAGCACGACGAACAAGCACAAATGAGTACAAACAAAAACGAGTGCGTGCAAATGAGCACAAGGAACCAGTGCAACAAACAAGCGCAACAAACAAGCGTGAATGAGCAAGTGCAGACAAGCCGGAACAAATGCAGACAAGTCAGAACGAACCAAAAAGAGCCGGAATGAGTGTATGCAAGCTACAATGAACCTGAGTAAGTCAGAGCGAGTGCAGACAAGCCAGAACAGACCAGAACGAGCCAGAACGAACATACACAAGCCGAAATGAGTGCAGGCAAGCTAAAATGAGTATATGCAAGTCAGAGCAAGTGCAGACAAGTCAGAACGAATACATACAAGCTGGAATGAGTGCAGACAAGCCAGAACAGACCAGAACGAGCCAGAACGAACATACACGAGCCGAAATGAGTACAGGCAAGCTCCCTACCCGTGCCAATCCCTAGTTGAGCATCAGTGTGAAGTCCCGCTTAATATTGAGAGGGACAGACTCACCACAGGAAAACCTCGCCCACACCCTTGCATCCATCTTCGATCGCTGTCTCGAGCTTTGAGACGAGCATGTCAGATAGCACAGTGAGTTCGGAATCTTCGGATATGTTGCGAAAGACAATGCGTGCGTCTGCGACAGATAGTAGGAGCTCGCAGGTCGTGTAGGAGCCTTGGAATCAGGCAGATGAAAACATAAGTAGGCTGAACGTCGTACAGAGTATCATTGAAGGACCTATTTGCGTGAATCTGTCAGCAACACCCTAAGTCTGCTGTTGGGGCTCAGATAAAGATCCGAGGAGGAGAATAGGATAATATTGTTATTACAGAACTGCGATGGTAAGATAGACAAGGTCGAAAACAAGGAACGAGACTCTCGGTGGCGCGCGTCATAACCAAATTGAAGGCCCGCTAGCCCTTGGGCTACGCCTTTTCATCACATTACCCTCTCCCAAGGTCGATGTCCTCATCGACGATCTCTCTAAATGTCCCTATCCTCCAATCGTACACTCCTCGATTCGGCATCGCATATCTCCATTCTCCCCGAGGTGGTATATGAATTTTGAGGCGTTCTCGTTCACGTGCCAGGAAAGTTTTGAACGCCTCATTGGTTCCGTACTCATTCTTCAAATTTTGCTCCGGCTCCCAAGTGTTCTCTTCTCTTGGTTGTCCTCTCCATTTTACCAAATATTCTCTTCTTCCACGTCTCTCTCGACTATCCAATATATTCTCAACTTCATATTCTGGGGTTCCTCCGAGATCTACTGGTGGTGGCGGCGGCGGTGATTGTTGCAATGGGGAAGTTGGTGGTGTGTAGGGACGAAGAAGAACAGTGTGGAACACTGGATGGATCCGCTTCCAAGTGCGAGGTAAATCCAGTTTGTAGGCTCGCTCTCCAACCTTCTGAATGATTTTGAAAGGACCAAAACGACGATCATCGAGCTTCTTCGAAGGGCGGTCAGATTTAAGGTTGGTGGCCTCCAAGTAAACTAAATCTCCTGGCTGATATTCAGGAGCCTCACGACGGTGTTCATCATAATAACATTTCATGTCATTCGCTGCTTTTGTCAAGGTGCTAGTGGTGTTACGAACTAGGTGGGTTCTGACGTATGGCTACTCGATAAGAGTAATCGGCCAAGGTCATTTCAAGACTTCGGTGTATACCGAAGTTCAGTGGTTTCACTAAGACAAGTCTAGGAGAGTGTCCTCGACTTGAATCACGTTCAATACGACTTAAGATTGGAGGTATTAAGCGAAGGAAGTTCCAGGTAAAACCTAGTAAGATTAAAGTAAAGAACTACATAGTACAGGACGAGTTTATATAGTGAATGGTAACGACTTTAGGGTCGGTACGATGGGGTCATATGATGAGTCAGAGATAAGACGAGTCAGAGATAGGACGAGTCAGAGATAAGACGAGTCAGAGATAACAAGAATAGATCACCTAGCAACGGCAAGATGCGATCGTGATGTAATACAGTGATGTAAGAAGAGGAAAATGAATAGGGGCGTACTTGACTGTAACAAGTGGCTTCCTGCGCAAGATGATGCATTCGCGAAGCAAAGACGTCCGCGCTTTCCGCCCTCACACTAGAGCGGGGTTCAATTCCTTTGCGAGGATGATGACCGTAGTTTAGGAAGAAGGGGGAATATCCAGTGGAGGTTTGCACTTTGTCATTATAGTTAAATTGGGCGAGGGGTAACCACTCTGCCCAGTCATTCTGACGGTAATTGGTGAATAAACGAAGATATTGCTCGATTTCTTGGTTTATCCGTTCGGTCTGACCATCTGTTTGTGGATGATATGCTGTGGATAGATTGGTTTGGATCCCGAGCAACTGATTGAGGTCGTGCATAAAGCTAGACACGAACTGAGAGCCGCGATCGCTGATGACGCGTTCAAGAACACCGAAATCCTGCCATACCCGGTCTCGGTACAAACGTGCAAGACCTTCAGAAGTCAACTCTCCATTTGTCGGCGCGAGACGTATCATCTTGGACAGTCGGTCCACAACAACGAGGATGGCGTCATTTCCCTTGCTTTGGGGAAGTTGAGTTATGAGATCCACTGATACGAACTGCCAGTTATGCTCTGGCACTGGATTAGGTGCGAGTAATCCGAATGGCTTTGCGGGAAAGGTCTTAGTACGTTGACATTTCTCGCAGCCACTCACATAACGCGTTACTGTCATATACCATATATCCGGTTACAGATCCGATCCAGATCCGATGAACATATCCATCGTCCGGTCCACAGATCCGCTTTGATTCTTATTTCATTTCCTGTTCATATAACTCTAACTATCGTTCATCTCCTTTCGGTATTCCTGTACACCGGTATACCGGTTATCCTTTACTTCCGCTTTGCTTACTGATCCGCTATGCTTACTGATCCGCTACACTTACGAATCCGCTTTCACTTGTACTTCATTCCCGGTTCATGATTCGTGATCCATCCAACTTACCAATACGCTCCACTTAGACTTTGCTTATACTTTCGTACATAGCCTCGCACCTTTGCTTATTGATCATTCCGTTAGCTATCCGTAGTATATAAACCTTTGTATATGCGCTGTAGTAGATCAGTTCGAATATCATCTTAGATTGCACTCATTCCGTCTGGACTCTGAGTCCCTCTGTTATCCATCCGGACTTGAGTACGCTACTCTTGTCTACTCCGAGACTTAGGATAGATTCCTATAGTCTACATATCCGCCTCTGTCTTCGGACAGTCCTCACCCGTTAGTTTCTAGTCCGGATCCGATCCGGATTGGCCGTTACTCTATACGTTCGATATCCGGAAGTCTTAACGGATCCATTGCAATACTTATCCGTTTCACTAGACGCGATACTTTAGCTCTCTGAAATAAGGGGCAAGACTCGGGAAAGGGGCACAGCGCACGAGCTGAGGCCGAAGCCCTTCGGATCCGATACTACTTGAGTACGGTCTTAACAGTTACATCCGCATGAATTTGTGGCCACCAATATGTCTGCAAGATTAACTCTGCCGTTTTGTAGCGCCCTGGATGACCGGATACAGGCAGGTCATGGTGAAAGTGGATGATCTGATCTTGGAGGGATTGTTCATTCGGCACATAAATATGATTCTTCCACAACCTCAATCCGTTCTGTTCCTTCCAGCCTCTCTCACCTTTTTTATTGCTTCTCTTACAAACCTCTCAACCCTCTTCGATGTGCGAATCTTCGACAAGATTTCATCACCCTCCATCTCTATCTCCATTGTTACTGCTCGGAACCATTCCTCTTTCAATAAAACTCGATCTTCGTTATCTTCCTCCCCCCATCCATGGTCTGCTCGTCTCGAGAGGGCATCAGGCTTCCCATGGGATTTTCCCGGCTTATGGGTAAGTCGGAAGTCATACTCTGCGAGTTCCAAGGCCCAATGTGCTTGACGACGGTTTAGTTTCTTTGCCAAAGTAAAATACTCCAAATTCTTGTGGTCAGTGACAATTTCGATGGTTTGTTGCGCACCCATCAAATAATGTCGCCATTCAGCAAGAGCCCGCATAATAGCGAGCAGTTCCTTGTCATGGATGTCATAATTGCGCTCGACATCAGATAGTGCACGCGAAAGGAATGCGACAGGGTGCCAATGATTATCGGATTGGAGTTGGGAGAGTACTGCTCCTGTAGCATAGTCGGAACTATCAGCTTCGACACGAAATGGGGCATCGTCTTTGGGTAGGATAAGTACGGGTGCCGTGGTGATAGCAGTTTTCAGGCCTTGGAATGCCTTTTCTTCGTCTATTCCCCAATGCCATTGTTCATTACCAGTTAAGCGGTGAAGAGGATGAGCGATATGAGCGAAACCTTGAATGAAACGGCGATAGTAGTTGGCAAATCCTAAAAATTGCTGGAGTTCGCGTTTCATAGTAGGTCGAGGCCATTCCTGTACACCCTTCACTTTGACTGGATCCAGGTTTTTGGACGTTTTAACTCTCGGAGAACCTCCTTTTGTTGAATTGGTGTGAGCTGTTGAAGCTGGAGTAGGAGGTCAATATCAACCTCTGAGATGCGCTGACGATTGGTCCAATGACGTAACGTCTTCAACGCCTTTTCATCATCAGAACGAAGCATCTCCATGGTCCATAGCAAGGAACCCTTTTTCACCTTCTCGTCATCCTCCAGCTGTCTTTTACTAGCTTCCTCTTTTTTATCATTCTGTTTTCGCTCCTTTCTCCGCTGATTTTTCTTTTGTAGTTTACTCTTTGGTTGATCTATAGAAGTGGGTGCTTGGGAGTCCAAATCACAAGTTTCATTGACTGATTCAGCACTTATCGTACAATCCGCCGGTGAGTTGGCACCCTTCTCTCTCGGCATCTTCAAAAATCCTCTTGCTTCTCTCCAGACTTCTCTCGTAAATTAAAGATCTCCGCTACTTCTCCCTTTTGTTCTTCAGTCAATCCCTTGAAAACTGCCCTCATTGTATTCCATCCTCGTGGCTTAGGACAACCATGAGCAATGTGCCCCGTCTCTCCACAGTTGTAGCATTTGAGCTGGGTAGAGGTAGCTCGTCCACGCTGTCGGTCAAGATCCATGGGCTCCCCTCGTCCAGGAAAAGTGTGCCAGCCCCCCGCCGTGTTGGTGCCCCCGGTGCCTGTGCCCACGTGACTCCCAGTGTCCGTAGTGGTGCCACTCGTTCCAGTGGTACCTGTATGGGGAGATCCTCGTCCTATACCTCCTTGTGGCCGAAACCAACCCGGTCCTCCTCTTCCTTCACCAAACCTCCTTCCACTCGCAAATTCTCCTCCATCACTCCTTTCATTCACTCTCTTATTCCTATCATACTTCTTCGCATAGTCCTTCCATGCCATCAACTCTCTATCAACCTGCGGAGCAGCCACAATTGCATCAAATGTGGGCTTGTCAAGGTTTTGATGGAGTATATCAAGCAAGGCTTCGTCGTTGAAGCCTGCGACTGTTGCGAGTTGATCAAACTCGGCGAAATATTCATCAGCGGATTGTTTGGAAGTTTTCTTCAGCGCGTGAAGCTTAACCTGCGCGAGCCATTTCTTATTCAGATCATCGAATACACCTCTCAACTTCCTCTCGAACTCTGCCCAACTCGCAAAGACAAGAGTGCCTTCCCTCAGCTGCTTCATGATATTGGTCGCCCACGTACCCGCGAAACCTTTCTTCATAAAGGACAAGGTCGTAATGATTTTCATTTGGTCATTAGCATAGACCGACGGCTTGCCAGAAAACAATAGAAAAAGTTGACTCATGAATGCGTCGAACGTCTCATACTTCCCGTCATAAGCATCTGGTTCAGCAATTGATGCTTTAGGGATAGTCGGCGCAGTTGGAGTTTGTGGTACTGGAGCAGGGTGTCACAACCCTTATAACGAATTAACGCAGGGGCAGAGACTAGGACTCAAACAAGGATATCGCAACAAAGAGGAAAGGATAGCAGGGACGTCTTAGGATTGCTAGCAGTAAGCTAATACAAAAGAGGTTTGAACTGAAGAACTACTGACTACAACGAGCTACCTATATACATATATTGAAACGGAGAATGAATCTGAGTCTGAACTAACTAGCCAATCATTAAATAGAAAAGAGAATCGTACGATGATTTAAATATAACTACACTATGATGTCATGGAACATGTGATGGCTGTGCAAGGGTTCTCGAAGGTTCTAGAGTCACGTGACTTGATTGCTTGAGTAAGGAAGTCGAAATCAGGGATGTCGGAGATAAAAGTAGTAGGCGCTAACAGAATAGAGAAGTTCGGGTTAGGGTTTGTGAAAGTTATAGGTACAGACGCTGACTGAGCGCTAACAACAGGCGCTTAACGGGTGTTTTACGAGTGTTCAAGAAAGAATAATGGTTTGTATTTGGAACTCGTGACACAGGGTGAGCTAGAACTTGTGCGACAACCTGGCCAAAGTCTTGCTGCCCTTGCACCAACTGTGCAAGGAGTTGAAGAAGGGTGTTTCCATCAGCGCCATTAGGGGAAGACATATTTTCATCAACATTGAGTGAGTTATTGTTTGAAGACATGATAGGGGTAGAGTGGAATAATGGTTTTGGGCGTGAAGAGATTGTTTTCGACCTAATGTCAGCAACACCCTAAGTCTGCTGTTGGGGCTCAGATAAAGATCCGAGGAGGAGAATAGGATAATATTGTTATTACAGAACTGTGATGGTAAGATAGACAAGGTCGAAAACAAGGAACGAGACTCTCGGTGGCGCGCATCATAACCAAATTGAAGGCCCGCTAGCCCTTGGGCTACGCCTTTTCATCACAGAATCCCTGTGTGTCACAACCCTTATAACGAATTAACGCAGGGGCAGAGACTAGGACTCAAACAAAGGTATCACAACAAGAAGAAAAAGGATAGCAGGGACGTCTTAGGATTGCTAGCAGTAAGCTAATACAAAAGAGGTTTGAACTGAAGAACTACTGACTACAATGAACTACCTATATACATATATTGAAGCGGAGACTGAATCTGAATCTGAACTAACTAGCCAATCATTAAATAGAAAAAGGAATCGTACGATGTTCTAAATATAACTACCTATGATGTCATAGAATGTGTAATGGCTGTGCAAGGGTTCTCGAAGGTTCTGGAATCACGTGACTTAATCGCTTGAGTAAGGAAGTCAAAATCAGGAACGTCAGAGATAGAAGTAGTGGACGCTAATGGAATAGAGAAGTTCGGGTTAGGGTTTGTGAAGGTTATAGGTATAGACGCTGACTGAGCGCTAATGACAGGCGCTTGTGACGGGCGCTTAACGGGTGTCTTACGAGTGTTCAAGAAAGAATAATGGTTTGTATTTGGAATTCGTGACATTACCCCCTCTCTAGGATGAGCGTCATCGCGAATGTAAGATGGTCGGATATTCTTCTCTCTCCATTGTTTGAAAGCATCCGTATCTAGAATAGATCCAAGAATTCGTTTGGATTTAGCAGCCGTGGGATTCTTCTTATGGAATTCTGCAATAAGAATCGGGGAGTTCTTAACGTTTTCTTCTGGCTCCCATGTTGACTCTTCTATCGGATATCCTTCCCATTTTACTCGGTACTGCACTTTTCCTCGGAATTGTCGGCTATCTAGTATTTCTTCTACGACAAATTCTTCTTGTTCATCGACAATGTCTGGAGGTGGTCGGGTAGGTTGGGCGTGAGGGATCATTTGAGATGCATAATATGGCGTAAGCAATTCCACATGGAAAACCGGGTGAATCTTGTAGCTCTCTGGCAATTTCAATTTATAGTTCACTTCGCCAGTCTTCTCTAGTATTTCAAAGGGCCCAAGACGACGATCTGACAACTTTTGACTTGGACGACGTTGTTTGATATTCTTTGCGTCTAGCCAGACCTTGTCTCCCTTCTGATACTGTGGTGCGTCTTTAACTCCTCGGTCATAGAAACGTTTCATGCGTTCGTTAACCATCTTCAGAGTATTTTCCGCATCATCTCTTGCTTCTTTCATCTGATCTGCTCTCTCATCTGCGGCGGGAATAAGGGATGTAGAGTTTGGAGATATTGTGAATTCAGGATTATATCCATAGAGGACTTTGAACGGACTATGACCGGTTACTGTGACTGCATTGTTATGTGAAAACTCTGCTATTGGCAGCCAAGATACCCAATCATTTTGTCTATACGAGGTAAACATGCGCAAGTACTGTTCAACTTCTTGGTTTACGCGTTCTGTTTGTCCGTCTGTTCTGGGATGATAGGAGGTCGACGCAGACCATTTCGTTCCTAATCTTTTCGATACTTGTCCCATCAACTTTGAGATAAACTGTGTTCCTCTATCTGAAATCACTTTCTTTGGTGTACCGTGATGTTTCCATACATTTTTTAGAAATAGCTCGGCAATTCCTTTCGAGTCTACGTCTTTGGTGGTGGGGATGAAATGTGATTGTTTCGAAAATCGATCAACGACAACGAATATACTGTCACATCCTTCACTCTTCGGCAAGTCCACTATCAGGTCGCATGAGATCGTTTGCCAAGGTCCTTCTGGGACTTCATTTGGCTGTAAAGGTCCCGTTGGTCTACTGGGGAACACTTTCGTTTGTTTGCATCGATCGCAACCATCTACATAATCATGGACATACTTCGTCATTGAAGGCCACCAATAATTTCTGGAAATCAATTCTAAGGTTTTGGCACGTCCAGGATGTCCAGCCGGTGGAGAGTCGTGAAATAACTCCAATATCTCTCGGCGGATCTCTTTATCATTTGGAACGTATACCAATCCTCGGAACAACACCAATCCGTCTTCAACATTCCACTCTTCGATTCCTCTGCGCAATTGTACCGGTGCTGCTTTTAGCGTCTCTAGCGCTTTCATTACTTCGGGCTCTCTTTCTGTGCTCTTTCTTATCTTTTTCATGAGCGAGCTTTCTCCTTCTATGAGAATTTGGCCTCGTTTAGCAGCATTGATTTTGAAAAATTCCGGTTTCAACAAAATGCGATCAGAATTATCGTTTTCTACCCCCCCTCTGTGGTCTTCTCTCCGAGATAGACGGTCGGCTTTGTCATTGACTACACCAGGCTTATGTTGGAGCGTAAATTCATACTCCGCCAGGAACAAACTCCATCTGGCTTGCCTTCTTGTCAACTTCTGACTCGTCATAAAGTACTCGAGATTCTTATGATCTGTCCAGATCTCCACATGTTGGGGTTTTCCCTGCACATAGTGCCTCCACTCTTCCAACGCACGAATGATTGCTAACAACTCTTTGTCATGGATGTCATAATTTCTTTCTGCATCGTTCATTGACTTTGAGTAATAAGCCACTGGGTGCCATAGGTCATCTTCCATCAGTTGAGATAAAACTGCTCCTGTTGCATAGTCGGAAGCATCGGTTTCTATTTTCATCTTTTTCTCAACATCTGGCATTACTAGGACGGGAGCTTCTGTAAAACGCTTCTTTAACTCATCAAAGGCGTTTTGCTGTCTCTCTGTCCAATCCCATTTGGCATCTTTTCTCAGCAAATCATTCATTGGTCTGGCGATATCTGAGAACCCAAGTATAAATCTTCGATAGAAGTTGGCAAAACCCATGAATGCTTGTATTTCTTTTACGCATTTGGGAACAGGCCATTTCAATACTCCTTCTACCTTGACGGGGTCCATAGACACACTGCCTTTCTCCACAATCAACCCAAGGAATTCGACTTTAGACTGTTCGAAGCTACATTTCTCAGGCTTCAAGAACAGGTCGTTCTCTTTCAATCATTTGAGTACTTCTCGCACGACTTTCTGGTGTTGCTCTCTACTTCCATTCGTAAAGACCAAGATGTCATCAATATAAACGACCACTGTTTTGCCATCTATTAAATCTCTGAATATCTCATTCATCATGGTCTGGAAAGTTGCTGGAGAGTTCGTCAACCCAAAATACATTACGGTTGGTTCGTGGTGACCAAAGGGCGTTTTGAAAGCTGCCTTCCATTCGTCTCCTTCTTTCATCCGAATATTATTATACCCCCATCGTACATCCATCTTGGAGTACATCGTGGCACCAGTAAGGGCATCAATCAGGTCTTGAGATCTCGGTAGCGGATACGCATTTTTAACCGTCTTCTCATTAAGCCTTCTATAGTCCATAACAGGTCTTAGTTTGCCATCTTTTTTGGCCACAAAGAAGAAAGGTGCTGCAACTGGAGATTGTGAGTCTCTAATACGTCCTAGTGCAGTCTCGGCTTTTAACCAATCTTTCAAAGTGTCCATTTCTTTCGGTGATAAGGGGTAAGGTTTCGCGTTCGGAGGAAGATCATTGTCATCCTTAAGATCCACAGCATGATCCCATTTCTTTCTTTCAGGGAATCGTTTGGACTCTTCTTCTGAGAACACTCCCAGGTAATCGTGAAGCCAGTCTGGAACCATCTCTTCAACAGACTTCTTCTTCTTCGTAGCTTCTTCTGCTACCTTTTGTTCCGTGGCAACCGAGGCTTTGTATCTAATCCATCTTTCAGGACTATCCTCGTCTTCTACCTCTTCACAGGTCGCCTTCTTCATCTCCATGTTTTCATCGTCATCCTCTTCTGTGGGAATTAGATCTGGAATCCCATCCGTTTGTTTTTGTGTTTTTGTGTTTTCTCTATTTTTTTGTCTTTGTTCTTTTTTTGTAATACATTTAAGCGGGCACCTAGATAGTGAAAACTGTCCTGCATTCCAGTCTATTTCTGGATTATGATATCTTAACCAGTCGATGCCGATAATAACATCATCGTTTCCTAAGTCTGTAATCATGAAGGCTGCTTTGTCTTCTACATGATCACCGATCTTTAGACTTAGTTCAGCGAAATGAGTCATTGATCCTGCGGCATTTAAAGAACCATCTATGTTCTTTACCGGAATAGGCCTTAATAATTTACGGCATATTACATCATTCTTTTTCACAAACTTCTCGTTGATAAATAATGTTGATGCACCGCAGTCCACAAGTGCTTTCACGTCTGCTTGTCGATTCTTTCCTTTCAAGGTAATCGGAATGTAAAAATGCTCTGATTTCGATCGCAAATATACTTCTGTTACATCCGAGAACGTAGATAAGATGGAGAAACGATTGTTCGGGTCCAAGTCCGCAGACTCTAACTCAGACCTCTCTAAAAACCCTTATCTCCTTTGGCTTTGACATAGTCTTTAAACCATTGAGGCATCGAGTCTTCCTTTGGCACTTCAGTAGCCTTCACTTGCGCTTTCGGAGCGCCTTTGCAGTTTCTTGCCATATGTCCTTCTTCGCCACAACGGTAGCAGTTGAAAGAACCAGTCTTTCCTTGAGGTTTGGGAGCTCCTCTCTGCTTGTTGGCGTCGACGTCCATGGCGTTACTGTCTCTGGGACCAGCCCTTGGTTCGAAGTTTCTCGCGGCCCTGTTAGGGGTCCAGAAAGAAGTCTTCTTCTTCTCCGCATCTAACTCCTCGAAGTTTCGTCCTATTTGGATTGCATGCTCTATCAATTTCTGCATGTTATCTTTGTCCTTGTAGGCGAGATGAGCGAGTTGCAATTTGACACGGTCTTGCAGTCCTGCTCTATACTTCTGTCGTAAGTCATAGTCGGAGAATCTGGTGTGTGCAGCTTTTTGTTTGAAAGTAGCTGTATACTCTGGGACGGTAGAGGATCCTTGTCTTAAGGAATCCAATTCCCGAACTGCCTTGCCTTCAAGGTCTTCTTGTGCCCACATGGCGGTGAAGTCTTCATCCAACTTCTTCATAGTGAGAGTTCCAGTAGCATGTTCTTCAATGTAGGACTGCGCCCATTTAGCAGCAGATCCTTTCATGAACGAAAGCATGATCGAAATTCTTTGCCTTTCTGTGATGCTGGGCCATTGCGTCATATAGAGCGCTATTTGTGTTGCCCACATCTTGGCATCGATGGAATCTTTATCACCTGTGAATTCTGTGGGTTTAGCCATTTTGATTGAGGCTGTGGTAGAGGCGGCGGATGATCCGAGGGATGGGGAAGCGGTGAGTTTGTCGATCTCGGCTTGTTG
The DNA here is from genome assembly GCF_016647625.1 of Suillus subalutaceus. Lineage (NCBI taxonomy): Eukaryota > Fungi > Basidiomycota > Agaricomycetes > Boletales > Suillaceae > Suillus > Suillus subalutaceus. Next base: position 149,214 of record NW_024540347.1, read on the forward strand.
CATTTGAATCCGTAGAGCTAGATCTTCGTTCTTGGTTTGTAGCTCGTCATTCTTATTTTGCAAAGCCGTGACTTGATTTTGCCACAGTGCATTGTTTGCGGCGATCTGCTCTTGTACATATTGTACAAACTCTTCGCTGCTACTCGGCATTCTTGGTGCGGTTGGTTCAGACATAGTACCAGTTGTTTTCTGGAACCCGATTTACTGATGTCTGTGAAGAGCTAGTCGTAACGGCTCTTCCGGAAGGGAAAGATGGTGAAAAGGGAAGATGAAAAAGAGATACGTAATCTGGAAAACTGAAGCGGTCCCCGATATCTGATCGGATCTACCTCGTACTTCAGGGTCAAAGGGTCCTGGTAAAACCCAACTGACTCTTCCCTAGATACTGACTAAAAAAGATGTGTACGTAACAACTATACTCGCCAAGTGGGAAAACTAGAACGCCAAGGTGCTCTTCCAGCCGAAGCTTACAAGCGACCGAGTCTGGACTAGGAAATTCCTCTAAATACTCGGGTAGAGTAGCCTACGTATTGTACGAAGAAAGGTGATAGGTAAAAGGAAATTATAGTAACGTTGAGCAGGCAGGGTCTTGGGCCAGCACTCAAAGTTGTAGTGACACGCCTAATGTCGTGAACACCTCCGTATACTGGCAGCTGCAATGTAAGGCAGGGCCTGGTATAGGACTACTAACTACGAAAACGGATAGGTATGAATGCGCTCAAATGAGCAAAGGGGAGAGTGATAGAATCAAAGGTCGCAGCTGTTAAGCCGGGCAATGTAAAACGTGTAACGGTTCTGTTTGATTGAGGATCGCGGATAATCGCAAGATGCTCAGATCAAAGAGAAAAGGTATGCAAGCGGTAATGCGTGGAGTCGGAGTCCCCTATAGTTCAAACCTAATGTCACAACCCTTATAACGAATTAACGCAGGGGCAGAGACTAGGACTCAAACAAAGGTATCACAACAAGAAGAAAAAGGATAGCAGGGACGTCTTAGGATTGCTAGCAGTAAGCTAATACAAAAGAGGTTTGAACTGAAGAACTACTGACTACAATGAACTACCTATATACATATATTGAAGCTGTCATATACCATATATCCGGTTACAGATCCGATGATCTGGATCTCAGATCCGATCCAGATCCAATGAACATATCCGTCGTCCGGTCCACAGATCCGCTTTGATTCTTATTTCATTTCCTGTTCATATAACTCTAACTATCGTTCATCTCCTTTCGGTATTCCTGTACACCGGTATACCGGTTATCCTTTACTTCCGCTTTGCTTACTGATCCGCTATGCTTACTGATCCGCTACACTTACGAATCCGCTTTTACTTGTACTTCATTCCCGGTTCATGATTCGTGATCCATCCAACTTACCAATACGCTCCACTTAGACTTTGCTTATACTTTCGTACATAGCCTCGCACCTTTGCTTATTGATCATTCCGTTAGCTATCCGTAGTATATAAACCTTTGTATATGCGCTGTAGTAGATCAGTTCGAATATCATCTTAGATTGCACTCATTCCGTCTGGACTCTGAGTCCCTCCGTTATCCATCCGGACTTGAGTACGCTACTCTTGTCAACTCCGAGACTTAGGATAGATTCCTATAGTCTACATATCCGCCTCTGTCTTCGGACAGTCCTCACCCGTTAGTTTCTAGTCCGGATCCGATCCGGATTGGCCGTTACTCTATATACGCGATACTTTAGCTCTCTGAAATAAGGGGCAAGACTCGGGAAAGGGGCACAGCGCACGAGCTGAGGCCGAAGCCCTTCGGATCCGATACTACTTGAGTACGGTCTTAACAGTATATTCGAACTCATACCTTTCCGAGTTACTTAACATCTATCATGCCTCCTACCAAGACACAAACAACTCTGCACGCGGTCGGACTAACCTCCCTCCGTCGTGATCCGACACCTATAGTCAACACCTTCACCAGTTTCTCTCAGCGCCGTGTTAGCGCCCACGGAACCGCTCAAACCATATCCGAACTCCTTAATCGTCGACACCCCGGAAACCCCAACACGCACTCCTGCCGTAGGACCTCCGGACGATGATGATCCCGATGATGGTGATGATGATTTCCCTGGTAATCCACCCGATGATGACGGTGGTGATCCGGATGATGATCCGGATGTTGAGGATGATGAAAATGACGGTCTAAACCCACAAGACCGCGTTATGCTTCGACTCTCAGAAGCCATCGATAACCTTGCTCGCAATAATCGTCGCGCGCCCGCATCCGAAGATTCTAGAGTCAAGGTCCGAGAACCGGATACCTTCGACGGATCCGAACCACGGAAGCTCCGTGCGTTCTTTGTCCAGTGTGAGCTTAACTTCCAGAGCAAGCCTAAGGCTTTCCGTACCGGAAGGGCTAAAGTCAACTTCGCCCAATCCTACCTTAAGGGTATGGCCCTTGAATGGTTTGAACCGGATCTCCTGTCCGATGATTCGGACGACCATCCGGATTGGATGGATGACTATTCCGTGTTCATGCTTGAACTCCAAGCCAACTTCGGGCCTCATGACCCATCCGGTGATGCAGAAATGCAGCTCGAACAGCTCCACATGCGCGATGGACAGCGCATCAACAAGTACGTTGTGGAATTCCAGCGTCTTGCTTCACAGGTTCGTGGCTGGGGCGACGGAGCCTTACGACGCCAATTCTACAACGGACTCCCGGCCCGTATCAAGGATGAAATCAGTCGCATGGGTAAACCCTCTACTCTTTCCGAATACAAAGTCCTCGCTCAGACTATCGACGCCCGATACTGGGAACGGAAGGGAGAGATCTCTCGAGAAGCTAAACCCACTTCATCCACTACCCCTAAGCAATCTGCTTCTGACCGGACGAACTCCAATACGTCCGGATCCGGAAATCACAAATCCGGAAACTCCAATGATCAGAAGTCTACAAAGCCATCCGCGTCCTCGAACTCGTCCGCTCCTAAGGTTCCAGATCTTACTTCCAAGCTGGGTAAGGACGGAAAGTTAACGTCCGAAGAGCGGCAGAGAAGGATGGACAAGAAACTCTGCTTATTCTGTGGTGGACCCGGTCATACTGCTCGGGAATGCACCAAGTCTACTTCGCGTGCTGCCAAAGGCCGCGCTGCAGTAGTCGCTCCGGAAGTCAAACCGGATGTCTCTACTGAGACAAAAAAATAGTCCGCGACTCTCCTAGCTCCGTGCAGGAAGAGGGTCGCGTTGACTCTGCCTGCACAAAGGAGTTAAGACTCAACGCTGTCGCGCTCTCGGATCCGACTTCCCTCTGTCCATATGTTTCACTTCCGTTACTTCCATCCGTATCCGAATTTCCAGCTCTTGTTGATTGTGGTTCTTCTCATTGTTTCATAGATACTGCGTTCATCCGAAAACACAAAATCCCTACATATCCGATACCTACGATTCCGCTCCGCTTGTTTGATGGTACTTGTAATAATACTATTTCCGAAGCTATAGATTTGTCCGTCCGCTTTCCGTCCGGTGTAGTCACCTCTGATACGTTCTACGTTACCCCTTTGGATTCATCTTGTTTTATCGTTCTTGGATATAGCTGGCTCACCCGACACAATCCGTTGATTGACTGGGTTTTGGGCAGCATCGAATTCCGGACGACATCTCATGGAATGCCATCGACCCCTCCGACGTCACTTCCGTCCTCGGATATCCCTCCTCCGACGGAAACCATACCTCCTCCAACTACATCCGTACCCTCCGCTGATAACACTGTTCCTAATATATCCCTAATCAATGCAGTTGCCTTTTGCCGGGCCTGCAAGTTAGAAGGATCGGTCCAGTTCAGTATATACCTTCGACCATCCGGTGTCGATCTCCGATCCGCTTCTCTATCGTCCGATCCTCCGGATCTATCCCAAAGAGGGGGATAAGGACTACGCTCGAGTTAACCCTCATAACTTCCGTCCAGTATTCACGTCCGAACAGTTAGCTTCGTCCCTACGAGCCTCAACCTTAGCAACTCCGGTTCTTAGAGCAGCTGTTCTAATGGATATTGATGACCTTCGGAAAGACATCCTGACCGCACTTCCTAATGACCCTATTGCAACCAACCATCTTCCGGTACCTTCAGATCCGAGATGGACAGTGGACGATAGGGGTTTCCTCCGTTGCGACAACCGTATATATGTCCCAGAATCCGATAACCTTCGACTTCGCGTCCTCCGTAATACTCATGATCACCCCTTATCCGGACATTTTGGTCAAAACCGAACCCTAGACCTCATCCGACGCGAGTATACATGGCCGGGTATACGCACCTATGTTAAGGACTACGTCCGGTCCTGCACTACCTGCGCCCGAGCCAAGGTTCCGAGACATAAACCCTACGGATTGCTCAAGCAACTACCCATACCGGAAAAGCCTTGGAATTCCATATCCATGGATTTCATAGAGCAACTTCCGGACTCGTCAGGCTTTACAGCCATCCTCGTTATCATAGATCGTTTATCCAAACAAGCAATATTTGTTCCGACTCACGATACCATTACCTCTCCGGATCTCGCTCGTCTATTCCTACTTCATGTGTTTTCCAAGCACGGAGTTCCGTCCCATGTCACCTCGGATCGCGGTACAGAGTTTGTATCCCACTTCTTCCGATCCTTAGGAAAAGCATTGGATATGGTCCTCCACTTCACATCCAGATATCATCCGGAAGGGGATGGACAAACCGAGCGTGCCAACCAAACCCTGGAACAATACCTTCGGATATATTGCAATTATCAACAGGACAACTGGTCGGAACTACTTCCCTTAGCAGAATTTGCCTACAATAACGCTCCAAGTGCTACTACCGGAGTATCGCCTTTCTTTGCTAATAAGGGTTATCATCCGAACATATCCGTCCATCCGGAACGCGATCTATCCTCCATCCGCGCTCGCGACTATGCTATAGACCTCGACGACCTTCACCAATTCCTTAGAGAAGAAATGGCTCACGCCCAAGAAAGATATCAAGGACCTGCGGACGCTAAACGGAAACCTGCTCCGGATATCAATATCGGAGACCAAGTCTTTGTCAAGGCTAAGTACTTCCGGTCCACTCGTCCATCTAAGAAACTCTCGGAAAAGAATCTAGGTCCGTTTGAAGTCATATCCCGTCCGGGTACCCATTCCTTTACCATCCGACTTCCCGAATCCATGAAATCCGTCCACCCCATCTTCCATGTCTCACAGCTAGAACCATCCGTTCTGAACACAATTCCCAATCGGATCCAGCCTCCTCCACCTCCGGTCGAAGTCGACGGAGAACCAGAATATGAGATATCCGAAATCCTAGACTCTAAGCTGGACCGTCGTAGAAGACAATGCCAACTCTTATACCTCATCCGATGGTCCGGATACGAAGGAACAGACGAAGAGACTTCATGGCTACTAGCCACGGAACTCGGAAACGCGTCCGATCTAGTCTCGGATTTCCACACTGCATATCCAGACAAACCCGGTCCTATTGCTATACAATGAATATACAAAGCGGATATACAAGTACATTAGTAGCAGAGAAGGCAGATCCGAAAATCCTCAGCCATCCATCTCCATGTCCCCACCCGATCCGGATCCGGATTCATCAACGTCCTTGTCAGTGGCCTCAGAACGAGCCGCCTCGGTAATCCGGATTCCATTCCGGATCCCCTCAAGAAGGATGGTCTGGAACTCCCTCTGCTGCTCCAAAAACGCCTCCAAGTTAGTATTCATCCGCTCTATAGCAGTCCTACTCCCTTCCGCCGCTCCGATGCTCTGCTGGAGCAATCTGTTGGTCCGAGCCAGTTCCGCTACAATGCTATTAGCGGCCGCGACCCAGGCCTGATCATCATACTCCACTTCCACCTCATCCGCTACTACCGTCTTCATATCCGGATCCGGAGTCGGACTCTGCTGGCGCTTCTTACCCTTGCCTCTCGGAGATGGGTTCTCAGCAGCGCGCTGCCTCTTCTTAGACTTGGAATCCGTAACGGTTCCAGGTCGTCCGGGACAAGGAGCCTTGTCCTTCCGGCACGCGTTACAAGCCTTGATCTATCCGAATGTTAAGAGTCACGGATCCGAAGATTCAAGGATGACTTACCAAGGAATTGCTATCCGCATCGGACCACAGACAGGCTCGGCCCTTCTTAGCGCAGCGGGTACAAGCCCCATCCTTATCCGCTGAGATGGCGCGAGACTACGGATCCGATAAGGGACGGATCCGATAGAACAAGTCATAACTCACCATTTCCGCCACTATAGCCCTGCGCCTAGCCTCCTCCGCTTCCCTTCGGGCCTCAGCCCGTTCAATCTTCTTAATCCCTGCCAAGCGCTTCCGTTCCGCCTCTTCCGCTTGTTGCTTCAGCTTTTCAGCTTCTTCCTCCTTCTGAACCTCGGCCTCAGCAGCAGCCAGCGCGGCCTGGATATCCGCCAGAGTCTGCTTAGCGGTCTTCTTAGAGCCGGATCCATTATCAGTCATGGTTGAGATAAGCTAGTGGTAGTGAAAAAGTAGGGAAAGGAAGGAACACCCTGCGACGCTTTGGCATCCGTATATCTGTCAGAATCCGAACTCAGCAACTTCTCCCATCAGCTTCTCCATTGTCTCGCACTCATACCATCCGTTCCGGATCGCTGATTCTTGTGCCTCTAGGGATCGGCCCTAAGGGGGGGATACTGTCATATACCATATATCCGGTTACAGATCCGATGATCTGGATCTCAGATCCGATCCAGATCCAATGAACATATCCGTCGTCCGGTCCACAGATCCGCTTTGATTCTTATTTCATTTCCTGTTCATATAACTCTAACTATCGTTCATCTCCTTTCGGTATTCCTGTACACCGGTATACCGGTTATCCTTTACTTCCGCTTTGCTTACTGATCCGCTATGCTTACTGATCCGCTACACTTACGAATCCGCTTTTACTTGTACTTCATTCCCGGTTCATGATTCGTGATCCATCCAACTTACCAATACGCTCCACTTAGACTTTGCTTATACTTTCGTACATAGCCTCGCACCTTTGCTTATTGATCATTCCGTTAGCTATCCGTAGTATATAAACCTTTGTATATGCGCTGTAGTAGATCAGTTCGAATATCATCTTAGATTGCACTCATTCCGTCTGGACTCTGAGTCCCTCCGTTATCCATCCGGACTTGAGTACGCTACTCTTGTCAACTCCGAGACTTAGGATAGATTCCTATAGTCTACATATCCGCCTCTGTCTTCGGACAGTCCTCACCCGTTAGTTTCTAGTCCGGATCCGATCCGGATTGGCCGTTACTCTATATACGCGATACTTTAGCTCTCTGAAATAAGGGGCAAGACTCGGGAAAGGGGCACAGCGCACGAGCTGAGGCCGAAGCCCTTCGGATCCGATACTACTTGAGTACGGTCTTAACAGAAGCGGAGACTGAATCTGAATCTGAACTAACTAGCCAATCATTAAATAGAAAAAGGAATCGTACGATGTTCTAAATATAACTACCTATGATGTCATAGAACGTGTAATGGCTGTGCAAGGGTTCTCGAAGGTTCTGGAATCACGTGACTTAATCGCTTGAGTAAGGAAGTCAAAATCAGGAACGTCAGAGATAGAAGTAGTGGACGCTAATGGAATAGAGAAGTTCGGGTTAGGGTTTGTGAAGGTTATAGGTATAGACGCTGACTGAGCGCTAATGACAGGCGCTTGTGACGGGCGCTTAACGGGTGTCTTACGAGTGTTCAAGAAAGAATAATGGTTTGTATTTGGAATTCGTGACACTGTGCCAAAGAAGTGGACAATGTTAAGGTCAGTCACACAGCACACCAAGGTTGAGCGGGACATGTGAGTCACAGAGCATTCTGTGATGCTGATGGAACCTTCAAGTTATTACTCTCATCGTAGGTTGTGCTCTGCTTTTATCACTGAGACGTACTTACAACTCGTTTGGCACACTAAGGACAAAACGCTTAGAATGACGCAGACATCATGTGACATGTGGTTGAAACTCAGTTTGAACTCCGATCCTCGTGAATATGAATATCGACGCGACGCGTCGCTCAGACTTTGCTCACACCCGTGACCCCACTATACCCTTCACCCTGACTGCCTGAGTCGTTCTCCTACTGTGCCCATCCCGACTGCCCATCAAGTTGGTAAAACGATGCGAGTGGGTAAGTCAGAGATTCACATTGTTTGGATTGCTATTGTAAGGTTATTGACTTTGCTCTGTCATATACTCGGTGACACGATGGTGCAAAGGCTATTTCCAACAATTGGGAAGTATTTTAATACATACTGTTGCCATTCCCTCATTTACGCTAGTTTGCAGGGCAGAGGCAGTCAAGGCTTGAAGCTTGAAGCACAGTTGATGACTGCATACACGCAGGTATGTAGTTTGAAAACTGAGGAATACATTTAGATTCTAATGCGTGTTGTGCTGGTGCATAATCTAGCATCGATTCGTTGTTCGATCTCAATATTCGATGTCTGTTGAATTCATGCTCACTGAGGGTGACATGATGAGTTTGCCTGTAGGTGGTACTATTTAGTACTTGCTTGTAGTCGCTTTGTCCCAAATATGTATACTCGGAGTCGTAAATCAAATCAAATGCCCTTTTCTATTTCTTGTTTTCGAGTGTGAAATAATAACAAGCCCCAGTATGCTATGGTACATGCATGACTCTCTAGCTTTAATGATGGACCTCACATACAAGGCGTGAAATTGCATACATCACGTAAATTAGCATACATACTGTGTCAACCTGCCATCAAACATCAATGCAAGCAGTCGCAAGCATCAACATTTAAGGGTGTGTGCAAACCTGGCACTAGTATGTACTATCTGGTACCTATTTTACTGATTCTACGTCATGGTATGCTATTACATGATAATGTCACTTTTGTTGATGTACATAATGTTTTTATTTGTGTTTGTCCCGAACACCGGCACATTTATGACTGCAAGTTGTCTGAGTCTTCCACCGGATTCCCCTGCTCTCATATTCGATTTCTGTGTTTCGAAGGCCTCTGCGGCATTCTTTGAGTCTCATGAGAATTGAGCTGTGCCCACACAATCAACGGTCTCGAATGGTCCAGCCACAAATTTGCCGGTACTCAGGTCCCATATCTGCGCTGTATCTCCAGCCCCGCTCGCTACTAGTAGCTCGCTGTCTGCAGTGATATCTATGCGGTTGATCTCTTTCGAGTGGCCTTCATGCTTGAAATGTTTCAACAATTCCGATATGGAGTTATTATCTGACAGGAAGATTTGATGGGCTGAAGAAATGGATAAAACGACATGCCGCTGTGCACTGCGGCAGTGCACAGCAAAGGTACAAATTAAAAGTACTCGAGGATCTTTGTGTTTCAAACTATGATTAACCGCTCGCTGCGAGCGTACCATCTCCATGGGAAGCGTAGATTGCATTTCGATCTTACTCGAGAGCTGAGTGAAGTGCAGTTGATGATATACACGCAGAGGCAGGGAGACAATACTTACCAGTGAACCCGGCACGAAAGCTGGCCTTCATATCATCATCAGTCTTATCCATGATGGACTGATAAGATTCGATGGCTGCTCTTAAGCTACCTGCTCGAAAGAGTGCATAACAATGTTGTTGGTTCGCGGTGTGCCACAAGGACTTGAGGTCCCAACCAAAGAGCTGCAGAAAACACGCCGTTGAGCACGAAAGAATTTTCGGTGGCGTCACATCAGCGTACCGCGACATATTCGTCGTATATCAAATGAATCGGCGATTTGTAAAAGAAAGTGCTAGCATTCACAGCGGCGGTGAAGTGTTCGACAGCTTCATTGTAGCGCGCGCCATCCAAGGCTATGTTTCCCAGTCGGACGCGTAGGTAGGCCTGGTGTACGAAGGGGCAAAAGAAATCAATGACAGCACACGGACTTGGTGTGATCGAACACATGGTACTCACTTCCACGACACGACAAGCAACAGGATCGACATCGGGACACGCGGCTAGCTCTCCGATGCGCAGTATCGCCTCTTGATGGTGATCTGCATTGAACAACGCAATGGCCTAAAAACCGCAATGAAGCACGGAGTACGTTAGAAACATATGACCTGCCTTGATCAAGAAAAGGAAGTGATCGGTCTTTGAATCTCCGTTCGTGAACAGAGATGCGAGGTCAAATGAAATCCTTGCGGCAAGAACCTGCTTTTTTCCGCAGAGGGCAATGCCCTGGGAAATATGACCTGCCAACGATGGCTTAATGCTGACGGACTGTGCCATCATCAAAGTTAAATTTTTGTAAGGAGGTTATGATGGGTCAGTCAGTCTCACCTGAACTGCATCTTGAAGCGCTTGGTTCCAGTTGCTGTTTCGCGCCATAACAAATGCGCGATTGGCATAGGTGGTGTGATCGTTGGTGCCAGCGTCAATATCTATATTTAGCGCCAGTTCAGCGGCCGGCAAGTCCCCAACTATACACGCGTTGCTGACTGCCGACTTCATGGCGAGGACCTGTACAAATCTTGTTCACATTGTGTTATCAGAGTCAAAGGCGGGAACATGCCTTGAAATCAGAGTAGCCTTGAGCCTTGGCAGAAAAAAGACACTTAGATGATGAATGGGCGGGAAGCCGAAAACAAAGGTACCTGGTGCGTCCCCTCATCCAGTAAAGCCGCGTCCTCAGATATTGGCCACTCTGAGATCTTTCTATCCAAACCTCCACTGAGGACGTGCTTGCCATTCGCAGAGAACGTGACACAGTTCACCTCCCCAGAGTGTTTGAATATGGCAATGTTTCGTCGATCTGAGAGTCGCCAGAGGCGGACATGGTTGTCATGAGATGCGGAGGCAAGGAGAGTACCGCTAGAGTTGAGAGAAATGGCGTGGATATTCTTGGAATGACCCTTCCAGGGATCACCGACCTGCTGCCAGTTCGATGTAGTCCACTCTCGTATGCTGGGATTATCCCCATTGCCCCCCGAGAGAAGCTGTGAGCCATCGCCCGTCCATGCGAGTGAGTAGTTGAATGTCCCATAAATGGTTGTTATCAACTGATTGGGGAATGGTGGAGCATTGCATACACCGTTGTAATCTTGGTAAATTTGGATATTGTGGTCTGTTGCAATCGCAAGAAGTGTGTCGCCAGAAGGTGAATACCGAACGCAGCGGACATTTCCAACGCAATTGAGCGAATGTTCCACCTGCCACGTTGATGTGTTCCATAGCTTCGTGGTGGTGTCGGATGATCCACTGGCCAGCGCCTGGGAATCCTGTGAAAAGTCAAGCGAAAATATCCAGCCGTTGTGGGCTTTTTTGATTGTTTGCTCCAGTGGTTCCCCAGTTTGTCCATGCCAGACGATGAGCTCTCCGCTCTCATCACCGCTTGCTATCCATTGCTCGTCTGGCGATACCGCCAATGCCCGCACCCGACTGCGATGTCCTTCCATCTTCTTCACCACTACACCTTTTATCAAGTCCCACAGACGAAGCGTCCCGTCATACGAGCCCGTGACCATGCGTTCATCGCGGATCACCGCAACTGCGACCACGCGATCCCCGTGATCTTCGAATGTTCGAATGGGTGTGGTGCTTGGAATGAGGGCCGTCATTTTAGTGGAGCTGCAGCACAGTTAAGGTGGTCTTGGTGTGTGTGGGGGGATGGCGTCTCAAAGTTGTAGAGGTGTGTGTGATGGAGCGTTTTAAACGTGCTTTATAGCATTAACCTCTCACTAAACGCCCAAAACATGAGGCTTTTATCATAAGTACCTTGCTTGATGATCTAAATGAATGAGCTCATGCGTCCAAGTCGTATCGACGCAACTTTCCACATCAGTCAACAAGCCTGATGGTAGTTATGTCAGGGGTCCATGCGGCAGATAGGCACCCAGTGTCGGACATGTTGAGCTTCTGTTCCCTGGAACGTTCGTAGCGGAGATTCCACGGTTGCGAGGGCTCCTTTGATTTCCCCTGGTTGTTAGCATCACAGGTATGGCAATCGGTATGGCAATGACCTACTAGATGATATGCAATTCTATATGGAACCATTATGCGTGTTGCATGTAGGTTTACTAACATAATACAAATCACATATCATGTGATTTTCGTGCCATAGGTGACGGTCGAGTTCGTGGTGTTCGAAGCTAAAGCTCTAGAGATGCTGACCAGTACCGATGACGGGCTTTTCGAACATGGTTGGTATGGGCAAATTGAAGGGACTTGAAATGGCCTTATCAAAGTTTGGTAGTACTAGTAACTATTTGTTGACAAATTGTTGACGTCATACTTGTTTGCAGCGTTCTGTGTGACCGTTTCATACAGCAATATGATTAGACATCCAAATTACACACTGAGCGAAACGAATGTCTTAACCTTAACCAGCGCAAATTGATCGATATTCCACGGGAGGATCATTCAAATCATGCAAGTTTATCTTGTGACGAGATTCGGCAAGTGCGCTGAGTATCGCAGATGGTGTAGAATTGATCTACAACAAACATGGATGAGTGTACACGAAATTAACTGCGACTATGGGCACCATTACAGCTGCCACTAGTGTTTGTCGTGCTATTCTGACGGGGTATGTCAACACGCTCCAAGCACCATCGAGGAGGCTTCCTCAGTCTGCCGTGAGGCCAGCATTAATAGTAGCACAGGAACACCCTGATCCAATGCACTTCTGGGAGTGAATCGATGTCACATGTGTCAATATGCTGCGGCACTCCCACCTGCTGTCCAGATGGATGTTAGGTGTCATCGACTTTCCTGTATTTGTATTCTGGGAATTTGGCAGCAGCAAGTCGCTGTGAGGCACAGATCAACACAAAGCACTAAGATGTAAGGAAATATACGTTACAGTAACCTTCCGCCCTGATGCGACATCAACGACTGGTGGCACATGACTGTGTCTTGGCACGAGAAACGAGAAACGACAGGTGCTGTTGTAGGAACTGCATGATTGGAGCATCCAACGGGCGAGGCGGAGAACCTATTTCGAACTGTATACACAGTCAGTCATGGATTGCCAATTCACTAAAAATCAAACACTGACATGATCAAACCGAGGTGCGGCCTGTCCCGCGAGAGAGGATGGTAGGAGTAATGTAGCAGGGGGTTACCTTGTTACGTGCCTGTAAGGAAGTGTTAGTGAGTGTACGTGATAAATGCGTTAGCAAGGATGTCAGAAGGAGTGTTGCATACATCAATCGCAGAATAAGTCGTGTAAACTGACGTGCGTCAGATGAGAGGATAAGGTTAAAGGGATTCTGAACGTCGAAGGAAGCGAGGAGCTGGCGGGACTCGAAAGCCCAGTGCTCGCTGGTGTCGTCTCCGGCAGCGCTAGCGAGGATGACGCCATCATTTGAAAGCGCCAGACCGGTAATAAGTTTGATGTGCCCTTTGTGGGGAGATCTGATAGTCGACACGTCGACGGTCCAACTCCGAGTCAGTCTGGAATCCACCGGATAACTCCGAGTACTCTCATATCCGATTTCCGTATTTCCAAGGCTTCTGTGACGTACGGACATTCTTCCAGTCTGATGGTCAGTGCTGTCCGCAGCAATATCAATGCAGCTGATCTCTTTCGAGTGGCCTTCATACTTGAAATGTTTCAACAATTCCGATATGGAGTTATTTAATCTGACAGGAAGGTTTGATGAGCTGAAGAAGGGTATATACAAACAGCCTTGGCAGGCTCGCCCATATGTCCATGAGCGTCAGCTAGCTATTCCGAATTACAGCCAGCCTCCGCAATCTCCCATCTACATCCACAACAGGGATGAACTGACAATTGACTTCAGTAGGGAAAGTGTTGCAGCGCTCGAACGAGTTGGGCATCTTTGACTTTGCTATAAACATCAAGCCAACAAACGGCACACGACTCCATCACTGCTATCAATCACTTTTGAGATATGTCTCGATGTTGCACGACGGCTCTGTTCGTTGGCGAGGCAACTAGCTTCATTTTATAATGATGCTGAGCACATTCTGCAGAAACCATGCCACCCGGGCCTTTGACATTCATATCACGTCCTTCTGTCATCTCTTTGATGCCGAGTTGATGGCAGTGGAGTATGCGTCTCGATTCTGACCTACCATGTTCTCATCCGCCCCAATTCATGCCCGAATTTCACAATGTCTTGCACCTCGGTTCCTGAACACGCTATATATCTCATATAAAAATATCTTTATCCCCTCACACGTTCATCCCTTCCATGGCGTGCATGTAGACTCGCTCCAGCACTGTTTGTCTTTTCTTCTGAGGGTTCTCGTACGTCTTATTCTCCACTGGAGATGCAGAACTCGTCGAGGTGATGAGATGAAGGTTCACTCCGACACCGCAGGGTTCCAACAAGGACTCGTTTTAGAGTGTCAGGGCAGAGATCAGTTGTGCAAGGCCTTGGTAAGGCTTAGGACCAGGTTGTGGGACGGGCAGAGTGCAGGAAGAAGATCAATATCATGTATGAAATATTTACGAGTTAGATCACACGTATGATGATCGGGCTGAGCTCAGCCTGAAACGTCTTAAGACAGATGCGCGAGACGATGTCCAGAAGTAGTTTCAATCCAAAGTAAAGAGAATGGGAACATAGGGTAAACATGTTCAAGTCAGCCAGTATGTTGTGGTATGAGCGCCAAGGGCTGTTTGAGCAATACAGTTACCGTCGAGGTACAAATGAAAACTATTCGATGATTTGCATTTCAAACTATATGAGTAACCGTTCGTTGCGAGAGCACCATCTCCATGGGAAACGTAGAGCGTGTTTCGATCTTACTTGAGAGCTGAGTGAAGTGCGATTGATGATTATAGGCGGAGACGGGAGACATTGCTGAAATACCCACCAGCAAACCCAGCACGTAAGCCTGCCTTCATATCCTCATCAGTCTTATCCATGATGGACTGATAAGATTCGATGGCTGCTTTTAAACTACCCGCTCGAAAGAGTGCATAACACTGTTGCTGGTTCGCGGTGGTGCCACAAGGACTTGAGGTCCCAGCCAAAGAGCTGCAGAAAACACGCAGTTGAGCACGAAAGAATGTTCAGTGGCGTCATATCAGCGTACCGCGACAAATTCCTCGTACATCAAATGAATCGGTGATTTGTAAAAGAAAGTGCTAGCATTAACGGCAGCAGTGAAGTGTTCAACAGCTTCGTTATGACGCGCCCCATCTAAGGCTATGTTTCCCAGTTGTATGCGTAGGTAGGCCTGGTGTACGAAGAGGCAAAAGAAATCAATGTCAACACATGAACTTGGTGTGATCGAGCGCATGATACTCACTTCCACGATACGACAAGCAATAGGATCGACATTGGGACACGCGGCTAGCTCCCCGATGCGTAGTATCGCCTCTTGATGTTCATCTGCATTGAACAATGCAATAGCCTAAAAACCGCAATGAAGCACGGAGTATGTTAGAAAAATATCGCCTGCCTTGATCAAGAAAAGGAAGTGATCAGTCTTTAAATCTCCGTTCGTGTACATGGACGTGAGGTCAAATGATATCCTCGCGGCCAGAACCTGCTTTTTTTCCGCAGAGGGCAATGCCCTCGGAGATATGGCCAACCAACGATGGCTGAATGCTGACGGACTATCCCATCATCAAAGTTAACTTATGTAAGGTCATGATTGGTCGGTCAGTCTCACCTGAACTGCATCTTGAAGCGCTTGGTCCCAGTTGCATCTTCGCGCCATAAGAAATGCGCGATTGGCATAGGTGGTGTGATCGTTGGTGCCAGCGTCGATATCTATGTTTAGCACCAGTTCAGCGGTAGGCAAGTCCCCAACTATGCACGCATTGCGGACTGCCGACTTCATGGCGAGGACCTGTGCAAATCATGTTCACATTGAGTTATAAGAGTCAAAGGTGGGAATGTACCTTGAAATCAGAGTAGCCTTGAGCCTTGGCATAAAAAAGACGCTTAGATGATTGATGGGCGGGAAAATGAAAATAAATTTACCTGGTGCACCGCCTGCTCCTTCATGAGGCCATCATTTGGACCACCCTCTGGTAAAGCTGCGTCCTCGGATGTTGGCCACTCTGAGATCTTTTTATCCACACCTCCACTGAGGATGTGCTTGTCATCCGCAGAGAACGTGACACAGTTCACCTCCCCAGAGTGCTTGAATATAGCAATGTTTTGTCGATCTGAGAGTCTCCAGAGGCGAACACGATTGTCGTGAGAAGCGGAGGCAAGGAGAGTGCCGCTAAAGTTTAGGGAAATGGCATGGATATTCTTGAAATGGCCCTTCCACGGATCACCAACCTGCTGCCAGGTCGATGTATCCCACTCTCGTATGGTAGGATCAGTCCCGTTGCCCCCAGAAAGAAGCCGTTTGCCATCGGGCGTCCACGCGAGTGAGCAGGTAAATCCTCCACCGATTGTGCTAAACAAGTAAGTGGAGAATTGTGAACACTCAGGGTAGACATAGACTAGTTGGACATTGTGGTCCGTTGCAATCGCAAGAAGTGCTCCTTGACAGATAGTAGACGGCGAATACCGAACGCAGCGGACGTTTCCGCCACAAGCGAGGGGATATCCCTTCTGCAAGTGCCAGTCCGCTGATGTGTACCATAGCTTCGCGGTGGTGTCGGATGATCCACTGGCCAGCGTCCTGGAATCGAATGAAAAGTCAAGCGAAAATATCCAGCCGTCGTGGACTTTGTTTGCTTGGCCGAGTGGTTCCCCAGTCTGTCCATGCCAGGCCATGAGCTCTCCGCTCTCATCACCGCTTGCTATCCATTTCCCATCTGGTGAAACAGCCAATGCCCGCACCCGACTGCGATGCCCCTTCATCTTCTTCAACATCACGCCTTTTTTCAAGTCCCACAGACGAAGCATTCCGTCATACGAGCCCGTGACCATGCGTTCATCGCGGAAAAACCGCAACTGCGACCACGCGATCCCCGTGATCTTCGAATGCTCGATTGGGTCTGGTGCTTGGAATGAGTGCCGACATTTAGTGGAGCTGCAGCACAGTTGAAGTGGACTTGGTGTGCGTGGGGATGGTGTCTCGCTCGAAGTTGTTGCAGAGGTGCGTGTGACGGGGCGTTTTGAACCTGTTTTATAGCATTAACCTCTCACTAGACGCCCAAAACATAAGACTAATATCATAAGTACCTTTCTTGATGATCTAAACAAATGAGCTCATCCGTCCAAGTTGTGTCGGCGCTACTTTCCACATCAGTCAACAGGCCTGATCGTAGTGGGTCCACATGGCAGATAGCAAGACGACATACACGGTTCACCTGATTCACTTGAATGGTCATGCCCTCGAATTTTGCTCAAGTTGTCACCCAGAGAAGTAGTATCCCACCCGGTGACATGTTGACCTTCTGTTCCCTGGAACGTTCATAGCGGTGATTCTACGGTTGCGAGGCTTCCTTTGGTTGTCAACATCATCATGTGGGTCCATGTGGGTATCTAGTGTTATTTGTCATGAGCATTGAAGATAATCGATAATCAATCGTTTCAAACTCTGATTAACGATCATCGAATAGGTATTTGCTATTCATCCCAAGTCGGCTATGATTGAACCTTGGATTCGGGCTCTTGAATGGGCAACTCGAAGACATGTTTCTTAGATTTCTGGTGGTTGGGGATGGCGATCGGTGTGGCAATGACCTAGATGGCCCCATCAGTTCGCGTTTCCAATCTACAGTCTAGCACACGCAATTCTATATTTACTAACATAATACAAATTACATACCATGCATGACTAGTCGACTCGTGCCATGGACGGTCGAGTTGGCGGCGTTCGAGGCTGAAGCTCTGGAGATGTGGTCAGTACCGATGACGGGCTTTTCGAACATGGTTGGTATGGGCAAATTGGAAATGGCCTCATCAAAGTTTGTTGACAAATTGTTGACGTCATGTTTATGTTGTATCATATTTCAAATACGCTATGTCAACCTTAGAGTATGCGAGACATCCAAATTACACACTGAGCGAAACGGATGTCACAATCTTGACCAGTGGGAAGTGAATTCAACGGAAGGATCATTCAAATCATGCAAGTTCATCGGCAAGTGCGCCGAGTATCGCAGATGGTGTGGAATTGATCTATAAGTATAAAACCGTCTCTTACAGAGGATACAACAAACATGGATGAGTGCACACGAAGTTAACTGCGACCATGAGTGCCATTACGGCCGCTACTAGCGTTTGTCGTGTTATCCTGACGGGGTATATCAACACGCTCCAAGCGCCATCGAGGAGGCTTCCTCAGTCTGCCATGAGACCAACATGAATAGTAGCACAGGAACGCCTTGACCCAATGCACGTCTGGGAGTGAATCAATATCAGACGTGTCAATATCCTGCGGCACTCCCCCTTGCTGTCCAAACGGATGTCGGGTGTCATCGACTTTCCTGTATTCTGGGAATTTGGCAGCAGCAAGCCGCTAATGCACAAATCAGCAAAAAACACTAAGATGTGGGGAAATATATGTTACAGTGACCTTCCGCCCTGGTGCGACATCAACGACTGGTGGCACATGACTATGTCTTGGCACGAGGAACGAAAGGTGCTGTCGTAGGAACTGGGTGACTGGAGTGTTCGAAGAGCGAGGCGGAGAGCTTATTTCGAACTGTATACACAGTCAGTCATGGATTGCCAGTTTGCTAAAAAATTGAAGACTGACATGATCAAACCGAGGTGCGGCCTGTCCCGACAGAGAGGATGGTAGTGGTAACGTAGCAGGGACCTGTGGTTCCATCGTCTAGTCAGCAGAGAAAAACTGAGATAGTTGAAGCGCCTACATCTAGTGGATTACGAGGTTGGATACGGGGAACTGCAGTCGTGCGAGAAGAGAAGTGAAGGAGGTTGTTGAGGCGAAGGAAGAGGGGTTGTTGCGTGTTTACAGTAGACGGAGGTCTTTGTGGGCTAGGCAATATCAATGGATTGCGAGGCAAGGCAGAAGGTCGACGAGTTGCGTCAGACTGCAATGGTGGTGATGGATAAGTTGTGTAACGAGTGAAAGAATATTTGAGGTGCGTACATTAAGTAGACCACCGAGGGTTGCCTTTTTACGTGCCTGTAAGGAAGAGTAAGCGCACAGACGAGAAATGTACGTGACAAATGCGTACACTAGCAAGGATTTCAGGAGGAGTGTTGCATACAACGATCGCGGAATAAGTCGTGTAAGCTAGTTGACGTGAGTCAGGCGAGAGGATAAGGGTAAAGGGATCCTGAACGTCGAAGGAAGCGAGGAGCTGGCGGGACTCGAAAGCCCAGAGCTTGATGGTGTCGTCTCCAGCAGCACTAACGAGGAGAACACCATCACAAGAAAGTGCCAGACCGGTGATAAGTTTGGTGTGCCCTTCGAAGGGAGATCCGATAGTCTCCAGCGTCGACGCGTCAAACTCATAGATCGTGTTGGCGTGGTCGTCCGTGAAGGTGAATGTAGCTATAATGTTTTTGTTCTTGTTTATCCAGAACACTGGCACATTTGTGACTCGTCCGGGTTTTACACGGGATTCCCCTACTCTCACATCCAATTTCTGTGTTTCGACGTCCCAGACCTCAAGGCGGCACCCCGTCCACACGTTCATTGCGACCTTCTTCGAGTCTGTTGAGAACCGAACCGTGCCCACACAATCAACGGTCTCGAATGGTCCTGCCACAAGTTTGCCAGTACCCAGGTTCCATATCCGTGCCATATCTCCTGCCCCGCTCGCTAGTAGTTTGCTGTCCGCAGAGATATCAATGCAGCTGATCTCCGTTGAGTGGCCTTGAAATGTGTTAACAGTCCCGGTCTCAACCTCCCAGGCTTTCAGCTCCGCACAATCGTAATCTCCACCACCAGTGACAACCCATCGACCATCGCTTGATACCGCCACCACACATACTCTCCACTTGTAAACACGTTGCGCATCCTCAATCTCCTTACCAGCCTTTAGGTCCCATTGCCGAGCGGTCTTGTCGGTAGATCCGCTGATTATGCGCTGGTCGCCTGGACAGTAGCATATGGATGTGTATCCACCCTTCAAAGTCGTTGCCGGTTTCAAAATCGATTTCGTGGGGACGCTGACTTTCATTGTTGTAGAAGCCATGTCTACGTCTCCACGAGCGAAACAGTGAAGTAGACGAGTGCGGGAGACGTGTTATATGGGTGCGTTTGAAGGCGTGGTGCTTTCCTCGTTTGCTGTAGGAGTCTGATGTTGGTCGTTTTGAAGATCTTCAGTTTATCTGCGCTGGAAGTTCAGATGAGAGTTAATATCACCAAAAGGCTAACAATGACAAAGAGGTAAGAGCTCTACAATGTGAGCACAACTACTGTCGTGCTTGCAAGATGTGCTCTATTATTTGACTCACAGCTTCTTGCAAGCTCACAGCCATGACCGAAGTTCCTGTACTAGAACATCAATCTTGTGACTAATGCCACTGACTATTTCCCACACACCAGGATTGCTCTTGTGGGTGGCGTATCTGGATGTTCAACGGCGTGCTGTAGTATTCAACCTCTAGCATTGCTCTAGCATTCAACTTTCTTCATTGCTCACTCTCTGTTGCAGGTCCGCCCAACGTTAGGATAGGAAGAACACGATGGGTTTCCCATCTGGGCCCAGATGGGAAGTCGATCATGTTCGCCCTCCTAGGTGGCCTATCTCCCAAAACCTCTGCCGACCACACCCGTGTTCAGGCCTTTTCGGTCACAATCATTTGACACCTTATTTGTTAGAGGCTTGTCAAGTTCTTTGCCTCTATCATTCAAATTTCAGTTGAATTTTCGCCGAGCCCCCTTCTTCCGTTATGCATGCCTCGGTGGGCCACTCCTGCGTGGTGTCTTGAGCTCTCGTTATGGGGTGTTCTAAAGTTTCGCATTGACATCTCTGTCCGGTCTTGTAGCTTGCCGCGGCAATCAAAAGTAAATTCCGCCTCGGCATCGACATAAAACAGGAGCGCACACAGACTACACACATCAGAACAATATGGCTCGATTTGTCGCTTTCAATTCTTCCAGCCTTGCCGAAGCCTCATCGACGTGCATTCCTTCGGGCATTGGCTCTTCTAATGCAACCGAGGATAACTTGAAAGCTAAAGGTGGGGAAGTTACTGGGGCTTTGAGAGTTAACAACGAGTTTGTACTTAATTTTTGACATATTTTTGATACACTCAAAAATGTGTTTTTCCATCGTGCAAAGGCCTACTATACATGCCCTTGCGAAGGTATTGGAACTGTGCTATCCTGGCAGTGCTTGCCCTTCCACCAGCTTCTCTCATAGCAAGTCCAACAATCGAGGGGCATTATGATGAGCATCCTCATTATCAGCAGTACTCTCGTATCATAAGACCTGTGCATTGAATCATGTTCGATCAATGTCTCGGGTTACATCATTTTCCTAACTGTCAAAATCACTCTGTCCTTAGCTTGCGCACATTCTTCTGGCCTCCGGCCCCATTAACGTTTTCGTTTGGTGGTGAATCCCGACAGTTTCTGTCAAGGGTTTAGATCACAGATAGCGCATTAAGATGGACCTCCGAGGCTCTCTACACCACAAAAATGTTGTCAGTAGGTTTCGAACCAACTCCAAGACAAACAGATTTCGACTCCGTTAGGGTAACCACTTGGCTAAAACCAGTCATATGGCTCTGAGGAAACCATCCATGGGTTTACTAGTATGTAAGGTGTGTTCTAATAGAAAAAAGTTGGGCAAGTTTTGAACCTCCACGGTCCATCTCGAGAGAAACAGGTTGTGATTATGTTGTGATAACCACTTGGCTGAAACCGGTCTACTTAATTGACTGACGCGGCCTTGCACAGGTGCGAAGCTGGGATCCACGGGTGGAGGCTGTCCAGCGTCCCGTCGTATGATCACTGTATGAAATATTCACAACTAGTTAGGTTACGCATATGATCGCGCTTGGCTCAGCCTCAAACGTCAAGACAGATGTGCGAGACGATGTCCAGAAGTGGTTTCAAGTGAAAGTAAAGGATGAGGTAAACATATTCAAGTGGGCCAGTATATTATGACACGGGCACTAAGGACTATTCGAGCAATACAGCTACCGTGAAGGTACAAATGAAAACTATTTGAGGAGCTTTGTGTTTCAAAAATTCAAACTATACGAGTAACCGCTAGCAGCGAGCGCACCATCTCCATGGGAAGCGTGAAGCGCGTTTCAATCTTACTTGAGAGCTGAGTGAAGTGTAGTTGATGATTATTGATGGAGAGACGGGGAGACATTACTGAAATACTCACCAGCGAACCAAGCACGTAAGCCGGCCTTCATATCATCATCAGTCTTATCCGTGATCGACTGATAAGATTCGGTGGCTGCTCCAAAACTACCTGCTCGAAAGAGTGCATAACACTGTTGCTGGTTCGCGGTGTGCCACAAGGACTTCAGGTCCCAGCCAAAGAGCTGCGGAAAACACGGAGTTGAATACGAAAGAATTTTTGGTTGAGTCATATCGGCGTACCGCGACAAATTCGTCGTATTTCAAATGAATTGGCAGTTTGTAAAAGAAAGTGCTAGCATTCACAGCGGCAGTGAAGTGTTCGACAGCTTCGTTGTGGCGCGCCCCATCCAAGGCAATGTTTCCTAGTTGGACGCGTAGGTAGGCCTATACAAAGGGCAAGAGAGATAAATGACAGCACATGAACCTGGTGCGATCGAGTGCATGGCACTCACTTCCACAATACGACAAGCAACAGGATCGACATTTCGACACGCGGCTAGCTCTCTGATGCGAAGCATTGCCTCTTGATGTTCACTTGCATTGAACAACGCAATGGCCTAAAAACCGCAATGAAGGACAGAGTATGTTAAAAAAATATTACCTGCCTTGATCAAGAAGAGGATGTGATCGGTCATTAGATATCTGTTCGTGAACATGGATGCGAGGTCAAATGATATCCTCGCGGCTAGAACCTGCTTCTTTCCACAGAGGGCAATGCCCTGGGAGATATGACCTGCCAACGATGGCTGTATGCTGACGGACTATGCCATCATCAAAGTTAACTTTTGTAAGGAGGTCATGATGAGTCAGTCGGTCTTACCTGAATTGCATCTTTAAGTGCTTGGTCCCAGTCGCATTTTCGCGCCATAACAAATGCGCGATTGGCATAGGCGGTGTGATCGCTGGGGTGAGCTTCGATATCTAAATTTAGCACCTTTTCAGCGGTAGGCCAGTCCCTAACTATGCACGCATTGCGGACCGTCGAGTTCATAGCGAGGATCTGCGTAAATCATGTTCGCATTGCGTTATAAGACTCGAAGGTGGGAACATGCCTTGAAATCTGAAGAGGCTTGAGCCTTCGCATAAAAAAGACACTTAGACTATGAATGGGCGAGAAAAAACATACTTACCTGGTGTGTCGCCTGCTCCTTCATGAGGCCATCCTTTGAGCCATCCTCTGGCAAAGCGGATGTTGGCCACTCTGAGATCTTTTTATCCACCCCTCCACTGAGGACGTGCTTGCCATTTGCAGAGAACGTGACACAGTTCACCTCCCCAGAGTGCTTGAATATGGCAATGTTTCGTCGATCTGAGAGTCTCCAGAGGCGGACACGGTTATCATGAGATGCGGAGGCAAGGAGAGTGCCGCTAGAGTTCACAGAAATGGCGTGGATATTCCTGGAATGGCCCTCCCAGGGATCACCGACCTGTTTCCAAGTCGATGTATCCCACTCTCGTATAGTGGGATCAGCGCTGTTGCCCCCCGAGAGAAGCCGTGAGCCATCGGGCGTCCATGCGAGTGAGTAGGTGAATCCTCCGTCAATCGTTCCCAAGGACTGAGGACCTTGGTAACTGTAACTGTAGCTGTAATTGTAATTGTAATCGTAACTGCGATGGTAATTAATCAAGTAATGCGAATCGTATATGTTGATATTCTGGTCCGTTGCAATTGCAAGCTTTGAGCCATCCGGCGAATACCGAACACAGCGGACATTTCCGCGACAACTGAGTGAATATTGCACCTGCCACGTTTCGGATGTCCTCCATAGATTCGTGGTGGTGTCGGACGATCCACTGGCCAGCGTGTCGTAGCGTGAAAATGCAAGCGAAAATATCCAGCCGTTGTGGGCTTTGATTGCTTGGTTGAATTGTTCCCCAGTTCTTCCATGCCAGGCGATGAGCTCTCCGCTCTCATCACCGCTTGCTATCCATTTTCCATCTGGTGAAACAGCTAATGCCCGCACCCGACTGCGATGCCCCTCCATCTTCTTTAACACTACACCTGTTTTCAAGTCCCACAGACGAAGCATCCCGTCATACGAGCCTGTGACCATGCGTTCATCGTGGAGGGTTGCGATTGCGACCACGTGATCCCCATGATCTTCGAATGTTCGAATGGGTGTGGTGCTTGGAATGAGGGCTGTCATTTTAGTGGAGCTGCAGCACAGTCGAGATGGACTTGACGTGTGTGGGGGATAGCGTCTTGCTCGAAGTTGCAGAGGTGCGTGTGATGGGGCGTTTTAAATCTGCTTCATTGTAATAACCTCTCACTAGACGCCCAAAACATGAGGCTATTATCATAAGTACCTTGCTTGATGATCCAAACGCATGAACTCATCCATCCAAGTCGTGTCGCCGCAACCTTCCACATCAGTAAACAAGCTTGATCATAGTTGTTTCAGGGGTCCGCGCGGCATATAGAAAGACGACGTACATGGCTCAACCGATTGCCCAGATTTGCCATGCCCTCGATTTTTTATTGAGTCGTCACCAAAGACGTAGTATTCTATCATATTCCACCTGGTGACGTATTGGGCTTCTGTTCTCTGGAACGTTCGTAGCGGAGATTCTATGGTTGTGAAGCTTCCTTTAATTACCTCTGGTTGTCAGCAGATATCGTCCACATATGTGAACTCATATCATAGGGTATGTGTGATTTGCAATGAGTATCGAAGATCAATCGTTTCAAACTCTGATTAACGATCATCGAATAGGTATTTAATATTTACTATTAATTCCAAGTCAGCTATGATGGAACATTGGATTGTTTTGGATTCGGGGGTTTGAATTGAAGGCATGTTGCTTCCCGGATTTGGTGCTCTAGCATTCAACTTTCTTCATTGCTCACTCTCTGTTGCAGGTCCGCCCAACGTTAGGATAGGAAGAACACGATGGGTTTCCCATCTGGGCCCAGACGGGAAGCCGATCATGTTCGCCCTCCTAGGTGGCCTATCTCCCAAAACCTCTGCCGACCACACCCGTGTTCAGGCCTTTTCGGTTACAATCATTTGACACCTTATTTGTTAGAGGCTTGTCAAGTTGTCTTTGCATCTATCATTCAAATTTCAGTTGAATTTTCGCCGAGCTCCCTTGTTCCGTTATGCATGCCTCGGTGGGCCACTCCTGCATGGTGTCTTGAGCTCTCCATTATGGGGTGTTCTAGAGTTTCGCATTAACATCACTGTCCAGTGAGGGTCTTGCAGCTTGCTGCGGCAATCACAAGTAAATTCCGCCTCGGCGTCGACATCAAACAGGAGCGCACGCAGACTACACACATCAGAACAATATCATGATGGCTCGGTCTGCCGTTTTCAATTCTTCCAGCGTCGCTGAAACCTCATTAACGTACACTCCTTCTGGTGTTGGCTCTTCTAATGCAACCGAGGATAACTTGAAAGCTAAAGGTGGGGAAGTTACTGGGGCTTTGAGAGTTAACAACAAGTTTGTAATTGATTTTTGACATGTTTTTGATACACTCAAAATGTGTTTTTCCATAGTGCAAAGTATGGAAAGCCGGAGCACCGTGCTCATTTAGTCAGCGTATTTGCGAAAAGACCCCAAACACCGTATCTTTGCGTACTGACAGCTGTGCAAATAATATTTTGATGCGTACTAACCAAACATTTACATCTTGATGGAAGACAGCGCTTTGCAATAATACAACAAGCCAATGACAACGTCCGAATCTACTACAAGACATCCTCCGAGTCCAAACAGCAAACTAATAAATATACTACAAGACATCCTCCGAGTCCATCTGAGTTGAGTCCATCTGAGTCTCTGTCTCCAGCTCCGCTGTGTTATAACACTCCAGCTTAAACCCACTCCACTGACAGTAATTATTGCAGTGGTGTGCCTGCTCGAACGTGCTGACCGCTCATTCAATGTTGCCGTCACCAAAGACGTCCTTGCCCTTGTTAACCGATCTATGATTCGATGAGCAACACCTGTAAAGCCGAAGCAAAAATCACTTATGGATGCGTAAGTACTTGAGGGTCGGATAAGACCTCGCAACCACCTGCAGCAGAGCAATTAGCCTGGAAGGTCATACATGATATCACTGATGGCACATACCTTGATAGTCAGAGATGAAAGCAAGGCCGCCGGTTTTAGCGTACTGTATATGTTGTGTGCACGCTAAAAAACGCGGCGATTTCATAGCCAACCTCGTCCAGGTCAAGCATTGGGTTGCAATCCATGTTATGGATGTATTTGAGGAATTCGTCAGTAATCAATTCTTCAACGAGGTACACAGCCCGAGGCATGGCCGGCGACTTTGATTTGTGGTGGCCAGATTGTGCATGATCATGTGATAATGCAAGACCAGCCTCAACAAAGCGCAAGCGAGGGATATGAAAGGGCGGAGGTTCAGACGAGTTAGAAACACAATGGTCGATGTATTCGTATGAAAATGTTAGCAATGCGCGCGCCCAGTATAACACATTTGCCTCCCT
This sequence comes from Suillus subalutaceus, assembly GCF_016647625.1. NCBI lineage: Eukaryota > Fungi > Basidiomycota > Agaricomycetes > Boletales > Suillaceae > Suillus > Suillus subalutaceus. Next base: position 175,803 of record NW_024540347.1, read on the forward strand.
GAATAGCTTTGGAAGCTCATCACTTATTGTATAACGTCCAAAGACGAAATTCATCGGGTTTTTGCTGCCGCCCAGAGGGTACTTCTTGTAAAAGGGTCGCTTGACTGCAACCTTTTGGCGTGAGTGCGCACCTAGGAGAGTTTCGGGGGCTGATAAAAGTGTCAGGAAACCAGGATGGGCAGTCTTGAAGCCTCCGATGCCGAGCATATCGTTTGTGGAAATCTGAACTGTAAGCCAGCCACTGTGGCTCAATTCAGTATCCGCACGGAAGGCAGCATGAAGCTCCGGGTCCTCTAAAATGACTGATAGCGGGCACGTTAAGATGGGGAAGAAATCGATGTTCTCATGCTGTACAGTGAGCACTAGGAATGACGTCAGAGAAGGACTAGAAGTGACAGGACATGCTTACTCTGTTGGACGTTTATGTCTGCAGTCCCACCAGACTGCAAAACTTCCCGTAGCTGTTCTCGATCTGGAGAACAGAAAGCAACCTTGGCAGGTGCTGCTTTCTTGAGGGGAGGCGATGATGGGACACTAGTGATCTCACAGAGAAACCACCGCTTTCCTGGTGCTTGGGATGGTGCTTCAGATGTCAGTGCTTCGCATGATGAGATAGTCGGCGAATCAGTTGCTGCGCTCGAATGGACGCTCGAACCGATGCTCGAATGGACATTCTCTTCCACAGAAGCTGCAGAGAATAGCCCAGGCTGCAAATGCATGCTGAATCGTTCCTAAGGGTATTGTATTTCATGTAAGTATGTACCCACTGTGTCATTGATGAGTACCGACCTCTTCAGCTTTATCAAGCCATATTTCATAGTCCTCCCATTGAGCCATGGGCACAACAACATAAAATAAGAATTGTTTTGACTTGAATGTCATAGCGCGCGAGCCTTTGCGAGTTGCATGCATGCATTGAGAGTAAAAATAAGGTTGACATGGGGGATGGGTTGATAAATCAACCCATCCACCGTCTCGAATGACGAATTGGTCATGGCACCATGGAAAGCCTACTGCGAAAGCTTGTACCTTCGGTAAGATGGTGTCCAGAGCAAGTGTGATGAGTCTGGGTGCGTCGATACGTGCATCAACGTCTTTCTTGCCTTCGCATATGTTCTGAAATTCAAAAATGTCAGTGAATGTAGTGTTCTGAGTCTATCTACATACACCAAATGGTATGCCACGGGCGCCCTTCCTCTTATTTCCGCCTTCCCGAACAACCAAAATCTCTGGGTTAATGGTCTCTGCTGGGGGGGCAGCATATACTTGCTTAGCCCAGCGTTGGTGTTCACTGCCATAATGTGCATGGTTCGCCAAGTAGCCAGGCTGACCAGCTGCCAGGTAAGGAACTGGGAGAGACTGCATAGCGTTGGCATTAGTGTTGGCGTTATGCCAGCTGGAAGGGATGGCTATATCTGGCCCAGAACGACCGTAAGGGGCACTAGTAGCAACTACACGTGGTGTCTGCTGAACCGACGCTGAGAAATCGCATAAGTAAAGGTAAACAGTATGCAAGTACGCAGACGAACCTGGTCTCCATGCAGCATTGATGTTTTGCCGGATAACTTGAGCATCAGGACGCTGAACACTGGTAGGCCTGATTGATGTTGCTCTTTTGCCTTGATAGTGTCGGTGACAAGGTCCACAAACAAAGCGTCCACGTTGACCAATGACTATTGTAGCAATGTAGAAACATGGCTCTCCCTTCCGAATTTTGGCAGCACAGGTGGAGCGTTCACAGATGCGGTCTTCATTGGCGAATGCGTCTTCAGTGAACTGTGACACAAGTTCGTGAGAGGCCATCGATGGTGAAGAGGCAAGATACAATTATATTCTACATGGGGATGCGACAAGTTAAATACTGTAACAAATGTCCATACTAGACCGTCAGTTGATCAGACCAAGTGAGAGCGCCATGAGCCTTGCCTCAAAGACTGCCGGAAATCAATACATGGTCATACCAAATCGTCAGTTGTTCAGAGAGTGTCTAGACCGTAGTTAGAGCTGTTCATACCAAGTGAGAGCGCCATAAGCCTCACTTCAGAGCGTCAAGTTGGTTGGACCGAGTGAGTTGATCAAATCAAGTGAGAGCACCAAGAACTATGTGAAAGCGATGTGAGAGTACCAAGAAATCAATGAAATGCCTCATCTTGAAGGGTACCAGTTAGGCGCCAAGAAGAGTTGCAAAGGCGAAAGCGTGAATAGGGAGGATGAAAATAGGGAGGATGAAAGAAAGAGGCGATCCAATGAAAGAGAAAGATGTTTGCAGCATGAAAGAGGCGATCCACATGGGAGGATGAAAGAGGGAGGATGAAGGCGGCATGAAAGAGGCGATCCACATGGGAGGATGAAAGAGGCGATCTACATGGGAGGATGAAAGAGGGAGGATGAAGGTGGCATGAAAGAGGCGATCCACATGGGAGGATGAAATAGGCGATCCAATGAAAGTGCAAGATGCACAAGTTAGAACGAGGTAAGTGCTATACTTATGAACACACCTGCATGCTGAGTTGAAAGTTAAGGTGGTGTTACATGGGAGGATGAAAGAGGCGATTCACATGGGATGATGAAAGAGGCGATCCAATGCAAGATGCACAAGTTAGAACGAGGTAAGTGCTATACTTATGAACAAGTTAGAACAAGGTAAGTGCTATACTTATGAACACACCTGCATGCCGAGTTGAAAGTTAAGGTGGCATTACAAGAAACATGGCTCCGGACCTCTATGTAATATCCGAGGAGCAGCCTGAGTCCTTATCTGCACAAGTTAGAACAAGGTAAGTGTTATACTTGTGAACGCACCTGCATGCCAAGTTGAAAGTTAAGGTGGCGTTACAGAGATGATATTCGGATGATATAACAGCATCACGGTAAACCGGGACTGTCCTGTATCTCTCAGCATGCCCAACCAGTATAAACCCACACGTACGTGTGGCACACATCTTACTTTACTACTCCTTGACTTTAACCTTGCCTAGCCCCCTTAGATGAGCTCACGCCTCACATTCTGCGCTATTGGAAGACACGTCTCAATGATAAAGAGATTGTTCATGCTTTACAGAAACATTTCGACACAGAACGCTATGGTATCGGGTGCGTGGATGAACATTATGATTAGCTGTCATCTTCTGATCTGAAATCTATTCTATCTATCTTAGACTCACAAAGTTTCGCCAAATTTGTGTGGATATGGGCCTTGAACGCTCGCGTTGGCAAGGTCACACTGTAGAGACCATCCACGAAGCTGTCACGGAACTTCGTCAGATGTTCCCTCATGCTGGAACACGAGAGATGATCGGTTTACTCTTTCATGAAAAGAATATGAGTGTAGCTAAGTGATTTTGTCCAATTAATCAGTTTGTCACAGAGACTTACATTGTAACTACTAATACTAGGTCAGTCATGATGTCTTACTTCGCTGCCTATGAGCCCGAACTAGTGCAGCAATGTAAAGCCAGACGACTGAAACGGAAGTGCTTCTGGGCAGCCGGCGTTAACGATCTCTTTACTGTTGACCAGCATGATAAATGGTTGAGGTTTGGGCTCGGTCTTCACACTGGAATTGAGCCGTTTTCAGGGCGGATCATGTGGATTCGAGTTTGGCACTCTAACCGAAACCCACAGTTAATCCTCAGCTACTACCTTGATACGATTGCTGTCACAACCCTTATAACGAATTAACGCAGGGGCAGAGACTAGGACTCAAACAAGGTTATCACAACAAGAAAAGAGAATATGAGCAGGGACGTCTTAGGATTGCTAGCAGTGAGCTAATACAAAAGAGGTTTGAACTAAAGAACTACTGACTACAACGAGCTAACTATATACATATATTGAAATGGAGACTGAATCTGAGAATGAACTAACTAACCAATCATTAAATAGAAGAGAGAATCGTATGATGATCTAAATATAACTGCACCTATGATGTCATAAAACGTGTAACAGCTGTGCAAGGGTTCTCGAAGGTTCTAGAGTCACATGACTTGATCACTTGTGAAAGGAAGTCGAAATCAGGAATGTCGGAGATAAAAGTAGTGGGCGCTAATGGAATAGAGAAGTTCGGATATGTGAAGGATGAGTTCGGGTTAGGGTTTGTAAAGGTTATGGGTACAGACGCTGACTGAGCGCTAACGACAGGCGCTTGTGACGGGCACTTAACGGGTGTCTTACGAATGTCTTTAGAGGTTTCACGAGTGTTCAAGAAAGAATAATGATTTGTGTTTGGAATTCGTGACAATTGCGGAACTTGGTTGTGAGTTTCAGGTATACTAGTTGTAAATACTTCACTGACACAACTGCCAGACATGCCGCTGATCACTCAAAGCGATCTAGGCACCAAAAACTATGGCATTGCAAATGCACAGACTCTTCTTCACCAGCGTTACGACCCAGCCCTCCAAGGTACCCTGCAACATTGTTGGATGCGTACGAAGAAAAATGTAATGCCGGAGATTACTTGGTCGCAGCTCCGGTGTAGGTTCACTCCCGGTTTCGAGACCTTGCTGGATGAAGGGGTCATTGAAGGCTGGTATGATTTAGGGAATACCCTTCACATGTACGTAGCACTCATCTTACACTTTTATGTGCTCATAATGTCATTTGTCCACGTCTAGGATGGTATTTCGTTGGGTTTTTATACCCTGGTTGCAGCAGGAGCTTGATGCTTATAGAGATCGAGTGAACAATAGCGCCAAAAGGCGCGACCGCAACAAGGTATCTACTTGTTTCTGTCTTGTTAAAATATGCGCCTGCAATCCCTCTAGGTACTCCCACACGGTGTCCCAAATCTTATATATGATTCTCCTGAAGATTTCGGAGCATTGGACTTTAAGGTATTGATTTGCATAAGTGACCCTGTGCGAAGGCTTACTGTACCAACTAGGTTTCTATAGATCACGAGGGCATCGACTATGTTCGCAATTTCTACATTAACACTTCCCATCCAGTATTCAATATTGTCCCACCTACGCTGGGCGACTTTATCGAGCATTGCTATGACGCAATGGGACGTCCTGCAGTCACTCGGTCGTCAGTTTGGACTGTATACAGGAACCTCCTGTCTGCTGTACAGCTTGCAGAGAACCCGCATCCAAACTCACTACTGACAGAAAACGAAGATGTTGCCGCCGATGCATTGCCATTGATAGGTGGCCATGGCGATTTACCTTTTAACGAGGAACTGGACGGCATGTACTACATGGGTGGTGTGCGCGGAGGATTGGGCCTAGGTAGCGCAAATATCCTTTAATTGACTATACTTATACTGACGAGGCCAAAGGCGATTCTCATGTCCGTGACCTAGATGCTCTAGCTGAGCTTGATGAACCCAATGTTCCATCAGATGACAGTGCCACAGGTGTTGATCACACAGCCTTGATAGTTTGGCAGTTTTCGAGTGACGAGTCGGAGAATGATGGCACAGCGGACGAATGGTGACATCGGATTGTGTTAGTGTACCTCATAATTACTTGTTTTGCTTGATTTACTCTGCTCAAAGTCCGCTGAATTAGTTGTGCAAATAATGGGCACCTCAGGCATTACTTTTCGGAACCAATAATGGTCTTTGAGACCCGGTTCCTATGTTGTGGGAAAGTAGTCTGTGAGACCCACCCTCCCGCCTTCTAATAATAACACACCCTCCTAGGATGTACCTGCGCCTCCAGAAACCCCTCGTGCACCTCCAGAAAACCCTCGTGCACCTCCAGAAAACCTCTCGTGCACCTCCAGAAAACCTCTCGTGCACCTCCAGTAATCTCTTATGCACTGAGCTTGGGAGCCTTGCTCCTCCCCGATTCACGCTGTAAGTTCTTCTCTTCTTTCCCTCACCATGTCTTCCTTGACGCCACGTCGCACTCGCAAAGCTCAACTCGCATCTTCTGGCCTAGGATCTCACTTTGTAAGCCCAAGGAAGGCTCGAGACAAACGGAAAACTCAAACATATGTTGAGCTTCCTGGCGCAGAGACTAAGCGCCGCCGACTTTTGGACGCAATGGAACGACTTTTGAAGCCGCAACACGAGGAATCACACCCACAGTTGTTGGCACAAGCACCACCATCTGATACTGTGACTACGGAACACATGGATACTGACAATCTTGTTGTCAGCAAATTTCACTCTGATGAACAGCCATCTCTTGAGATCTCAGTATCGCCTGTCAAACGGCGGATTGTGCCCGACAAATCCACCAATTCACTCTACAAAAACTGGATTGCACTCATACCAACCCTTGTTGATCCAGTACTCCAGTACTTCAGACAAACGCAGGGCAAAGCACTGGAAAATATACATCCAGTCATATCTGCATGTGGGAAGCCTTCGTGTACACCGAAACGGACAACAATGATGTGTTTATTCTCCGACCGTGAGCCCATGTCTTGCAGTAATCAAAATTTTGCTGACATCTACATAGGGTTCACATCTATAGATGTACTAAGTTGTACCTGCTCCACTCTCCAGCAAGTCCTCGTTCACCATGGTCTATTTCCGACCGCGCCTTCACAGCCTCGAATGGCTGTATCTGTTGACCTGCTCTCATTCTACCGCGCATTGTTTGAGCGCTCATGTGACGCGATTAACGCTCTCGCATCAGCGCTCAAAAATCACTACTCCCGGCGGGGTTACCAGATGACTGACGCCCAGGTAACAATCACTTACATAACTAGGTCACTACTGATTCATCCCAGGGCGAAGTTATACAGGACCCATTCCGACGAGGCCTCGGCTATGCCGTGCAATGGTACGACATCCTGCAAGTTGAAGTTGAGCGCCAAGTTGAGACGGTCGTTCAACAACACCGTGATCGTATAGCAGAGTTTCAAGCATCCTCTCGAGTCTCGAATTCACCTTTGCCCACTCAATGCGCACCCCTTCTAGTGCAACGGTGTCCTGCTTGCTTTGCAGGTATTCTTCATGGTAGATCTACAGATGAGGGAGGTGACATTCATGTCGCAATGGACGGTAATTTCCATCACCGTCATCGACGTGCTGCTGGAGACTGTCCAAAGTTCTATGACCCTACTTATTTTCTCCCGAAAACCTTTGTTGACACGATTGGGCGCCATATTGACACTCAACGTAAGCGACCAGTGAGGTCTCACGTTCCCCTTGTCCCTGATGAAGCCGTTGACCAATGCGAGAATGCTTACGAGGCTGCTGACGGCAAAAAACAGAAAGTGGCAATGGATAGCTTCGACGACACTGGAATCATGGCCCTTATCTGTCGTCACGACATCCCTTTATTTTTTGCCAACATAGACTCACCTGGAGAACAGCAAAAGTATTCGGTAGCCTTACTTCAGCACTTCTTTTCACTTCTCCCCCCCGAAGCTACTGTCGTAGCTCTTTATGATGTCGGCTGTGTTTTGGCACGAACACTCTCCAAGGTACGTTATGATCCTGGACTGAAACAATTGCTTACACCATTTACAGCATGAAATTCTTCCCAAAAGCATCACCTCACGCCTTCGATTTGCAACCACTGCCATGCACGCATATGGGCATGAGTGGGCTTGCCAGCTCGTATATAACCCACGAATATGTGTGGGTCTTGGCTTATCTGATGGTGAAGGGACCGAACGCCTCTGGTCTCGCTTAGTTCGATTGATAGGTGTTGAGCGCACTTCTAGTGTATGTACTCTATTATTTTCATTTAAAACTAATGAATTTAAAACACTGCTTAGCGCCAACGCTGTTTATGGTTGATTGATCGGCAAGCAGTGGCTATAGCTTCGGAGATGCGAACTGATCTAGGCGACTGGATCAAACGACGCCTCAGACGGGGCATCAAGGGGCAAGGTTCAGCAGCCCAAGACGCACTAGATCAATGTGAGGTCTCCATTGAAGAATTGCAAGCCGAGTGGTCGCAGCAAAGGCAATCTCAGTTATCTATCCGTGCTCGTAAGTTTTATACATTTTTAAATGACGTGGCTATTGCTCAATGATATCACAAGATGCACCCGCCCGCCTCAAGAAGGAGTTGGACACAGTCTTAGCTCTCCAGGCAGATCTGGACGCCTCAGACAAAGCATTGCAAACCACCAGGACGATGTTGGAGAAAGATATGGCTTCAGATGATACACTAGAGGCTCTCGAAAGTCTAGAGAGGGGACACAATCGCCTGATGAACAAGGTCGAGGCTCTTTACTCCTCATTGAATGTTCATGACAGATTTCCTGAGCTTCATGGCATCAATCTCGAATTTGTTCGCATCCTTCTCATGGCACGCGATCTCAAAATGAACGTTCGTAAACGTGCGATTGCGAGTTTCTTCGAGTGGGATAAATTAGATCGAGCAGTCGGTGGCGCTCAGCAAGCGTTAGGTAAGTTCATGCCGATTCATTTGTGAATGATTTATTAGATTCTTTTAGGCACCAAGCTGCATCAACAGACACGTAAAGCAATTTCCAAGCGTCAGCCCGCACTAATGACCGCTATCAGGAAATTTAACTCCTACTGTGAGCGGCTTGATTCATTGTATGATACATCCTGGGGGATTCCACTGCCCGCACCCCTTCCCACCAAACTTGCAGAACTACGTTCTGACCCAGGACTGATGGAGGATGTGTGGATTACACCGTCTCATGGAGAGGTTCCGTGGTGGTTAGACGACACATCTACAAGAGATGGCATTCGTGCACTTCTCAAGCGTGATCGGTGTCGAGAGGAGCAGGTTCGGCTAGGTGTTGAGGCCGATAACCTGTGCCGCTTCTTCGGAAATGAGTTGGGGGCACTTGAACTTGCCCTTCGGTCGCCAAACAGTGAGCTAACCTTTCTTATTAACTTCCATATCTCATATACCCTTAGGTGAACCATTCGCAGTTCTATTGCAACAACGGCATGCCAATTTTATCTGCCTTCAAACACGATGGTCAAATTGCTTGGCTTCTTCGGTACGCTTTACTAATGAAGTCAGCAAGGCAGTAGCCATTGCGACCACCCTCTCGGGAGGCTCACCAAACATGGCACTTCATTGGATTAATGCCAGCATGCTGGTAGTGTCTGATTCTGAAGGTTGTGATGAACTCCCTATCGTCGATCCTGACCATTGCCCCCAAGTCGACTCTGAACAAGCAGCTCTGGCCGATGTCCTGGAGGGTGAGATGGGGGCAATTGAGTTAGATGACGATGACTCAACAAATTATGGGCGCGATGCTAATGCTGTGATTTGCTGGAACCTTCCTGAGGTACGGTTATTTTTATTGTTAGGAGTTGACGATGACGTGTCATAGAATCTCCTTGTGGATGACTTCTGCGTCCCATCGCAAGAGCCAGGTGTCCTCGACCCTGCTAAAATTTTCGCGCGAATACGACCTTCGCATGACAGAATCCCTCGTCTAGAGTTTGATCCAAAAGAAATCGGTATACTCAGTTCTCCTACTGCATGCCTCAATGATACATGCATTAACAACTGCACCATTCTCCTGTGGTGCTCTCAACTGAACACCTCCGCTGCACGGTGTGCGATACTCTCCACTCACGATCTTCCCCGCATTCGTTACAATGCCCCAGACGACAACATCTGGCGCCATACAATGTGGATTCGTTATTGGGAAAAAGACATATGGGTTCTTCCGATTCATCGTCCATCAGGGATTGGACACTGGGTGATGTGCGTCATCCAGTTGTCGACCAAAGAACTTTACCTGTTTGACAGCATGGGCGACAGGACCCCTTGGCAAAGTGACGTCAAAGTGAGATTAATTTTTTAAGAGTTCTTTTGTCTGACCTGACTGATTGACACATGATATGAAAGGATATAATGAGACTGATTGCTCGGTTCCTTGCAGTTGCTGCGTCAACACGGCCATCATGTTCATATTGATCTTGCAGGGTGGGTGGCTCGACCACTGAATGTGAGTTTCATGCTTTGCTTTCTTGACTAGTCTGACATCGTGTATTATTTAGACCAAACGTCTTCAGAATAACGACTTTGATTGTGGCGTGTGGGTATTGGCTGCAATATTCACTGTTATACGTGGCAGCCTGTGTTACAGGCCTACATGAGCAGGACATGGGCAATCTGCGACGCTATGTGCGGAGTATGGTGCTTGCATTACCAGCTCTCTCGAGTTACAGTAATACAAGGTCTACGTATAAGGATTCTTCCCAGTAATTAGCATATTGTCCTCCCTCTGATAATTCAATATCCTTCGTGCTACCCATTGGCGATAGCATTCGGCCATGACCTTGTGTCTTGTGCATGCCTGCAAGCTGCTAACACGAGCATTGAGCTCATCCCAACCTGTAAGTAACCGCTGATGTGCTTCTCGGATCTCTTTCAGAAGCTCAGCGATTTCACCCATGTTATATATGGCTGCGTGACGAGCATGTGATTCCCTTTCTGCGCGCAAGTGCCGGCCATGCGTCACGTCGCAGAGGTTTTGCGTGAAACGGTCTTCCTCTGGTGAATCAGGTGGAGCTGGAAGGTCGTAAGGAGGGGCTTTGTTCCACTGCAAGAGATCGGATTGATCAATCAAGTCAGATCCAGTGAGAGATTGGTGAAACAGATAGGAATCGGGAAGGGAGAGGGTTGAATATTGGATTAGGGAAGACGCCTGAAGAGCATGCAGATCCCCAGATCTGATACGAGGCCCACATCGACCATGATGCTTGGCATAGGCACGAGCGTTTTGAGCTTGTCGAACGAGTTTACCTCTGTAAAACATATGATTAACAAGAATAAATGATTGCAAAATACTTACCGTTCTGACCGAGCATACAATGTCTTGTGTTGCTGTGCAGCTGCTGATTTCTCTTCAAATGTGAAGTACTTAGCTTTGCGACCCATACTAGAGACCGGGCAATGTGAATGGTCAAAAGTGTGTTAAGACCATAGTTGGTCTTAAGTTCATATTGCGATACTGTCCTCTTACCCGTCAAATGCAATACAGCCATGAAACATGATGTTCTTGCCTTGATTTTGTATTAGCATGATGGGGCGCACCACGGCAGTCGATGATGCTACTGTTGAGACAGTTGGCTGGCAGTCAATCCCTCTACATTTGTGTTTTCAATTCAGTGCGATATGTATTTTCAATCTCATTGGCTCACCAATGTCATGTCCACCCCACAGGAGGCTCGGACAAGCCTCCCACTAGTAGCCTCCATGGAGCCTCCCACTACTAGTAGTAGCCTCCATGGAGCCTCATGGGGCTGAGCGCTGACTTCAGCTTACATAATAACCCTCCAGCCTGCTTTTCGGCGCTAGTACCCTTGAACTTCGAAGCTACTGTATTATTCCGAAAATTTCCATGGCTTCTTCTTATCGATTAACAGTCTCAACTATCGTACCTTGTCTGTATCCTGCTGCAGAATGACTGCAATCATATCTCAATCCTCACACTTTGTTGATGTTGGCACGCAAACAGACACGCACTTCTGTACCATCAGTCACCTCGTAAGTCCTTAGTCAGTTTAATATTCAGATGCTGCTGATTACTGATTGCTTCTAGCTTGAGCTTGTGGACAAGGCTGTGTCGACAGAGGAGGACCCAGGAGTTAGTAGTCTCCAAGTTGACGCTGGGTGGAAGCTCCAGCACGTGCTGCGCGTCCTCACACACCTGCTGTGCGTCCTCATGCACCTGCTGCTCGTCCTCCTGCACCTGCTGCTCGTCCTGCTATACACCCTACTCGTCGTACTCAGGTTTTTGTAGAGATATCACGCCCACCACCCCGGCCAGCTTCTAGGGCAATACCATCATCCACTGCTCGCACCATATCACGCCCGCTACTCCGGTCAGCTTCCAGAGCAGTTTCTAATCACACCAACCTTATCCCGCCCATCACTTCTGTCGAGCAGTCTGCATCGACTTCTGAATATGATGATGAGTTACATGTTAGTGAGAGTGAACATCGGCCTGCCAAGCGTAACAGATACGGTATGACTGAATCTTAATGATTTCAAATAACGTAGATGACATGTTTATACAAGCAATCTTTTCGGAATTGTACTTTTTTTTCTGAACATGCGGATACTCGGGTCGTGATCGATCGTTGGCGGTATTCGCTTCTTTTGAGCCTCTTGAGCCACCCTTGAGCCTCCCTCACGATCTTCCGGTAAGCCTCCTGCTTTCACTTCTTCATATACACGCAGAATTACACTTTGGTTGCCAGCTCAAGCATTTCATTTCAACGTGAGTCATTTAGCATTATGTACAGCGTTATCCTCATTCCTTTCGTTCTGAACCCTCTTATTAGCCTCTCGAGCATCCCGAGAGCCTCGCTCACACCCTCTTGGTTACCTTGCCAGATGGGCCTATTCAAATATCTTGTACGTTTGTTTAATTCCATGCTAGCATACCATTCTAACTTGTTTAGTCTGCATCAGCTCAAATCAGCCTCATAAATATGAAGGCGCTGTAGGTTTTTTTCTGCCCCTTCTGATTTCCCATCTGATATACTCTTGCGCAAACCGCCCAATAGACGGTCTGCAAAAATTGGCATCTACTGCACATAGTACGAGTAAGTACGCGTGCTGTCATATATTTCTTCCAATATTGACCACACTGTAGACATGACGCAAAACATCCCCGATAACCCATCATCTCCTCACCCGAGTTACATGGGTCTTCCTGATACCTTCGATTACATGCAAGAGCAGTTTGGTGGTGGCCGTCGTAACCCATCACCACCCGTTGAGCTGACTCCTTCGCGACTCAGGAGTAAGCTCAAGGCTACAGAGCGGGATGCCGGCCTTGTCAAAGGTGCATCTACCCGCCGCCAGGCTTATCAACGCCTCGCTGTGGAAGGGCAAGATCCTGCACCTAACTTACCTCATGCGGTGCCGGCTGCTATCTCGACAAGCGAAACATCATCGTCAATGCTCCATGTGGGTAGTAGTCGCCATGCCTCACCCTTTCCTGCCCCACACGCTCCTGAACAGCTCCAGGATGTGTTTTTTGGTTCCATGAACCAGCCACACGCCTGGATGGATCCCAACTCTTCGGATACCTTTAGCATGATGGGGTTCGAATCTTATTTATCTGGAGGATCGCAAAATCACTTCGTCCCCCAGGATATGGACCACCTAGCACCTCCGCCAAGTTACACTTTTCCTGTGAGTTCATCGGGTTTGACCTCTCGTGGATGCTCGCTAGATCCTCATGCTACAGGCCAAACCCATTCTGGATTGACTGAGGATCTTGCTGGCAAAGTCTCACCATTCGTCCTTCAGCCAGTTCCGTCATCATCGTCTCATGATCACCTGCCTGCCCTCCCAACCACCAATGTCATTCCACCGACGCCTTTCAAGGATGGTGATAGCACCACCTCAACAAATACTATCGGTACTTTGCTGAGCGGTTCCAATTCCCAGATGGACTTAGGAGGCCATCCTTCTACCTCTCGTGCACGCTTTCCTGAGGAACACGAGCCAGTGACCCATGATGAAGGACTTACGGTCACTGGACGCAGGTCTGCAGAGGTGAATGCAGCACTTGATGTTGGGTTTGCTGCAGTAGAGCGCTGCTTTCTTGAGCTCGCTACATCCACCACGCTCCCTACTTCCCAATTGATCAACCTATTCTTGAAGAGTCGTGGACGCACCGTGAATGGCACTAACTATTGGAACCTATACGCCAACTACTTCAAAGAGCATATGCAGATAGAACTCGCGCGCATTGGCAAAGAAGCCCAGGCTGGAGGTGGCACGCCAAGTAAGTATTATTTTATATCTTGTTGCGCAGGACGTTTATAACCCTTATAGGTGCAACTGTGCGCACGCAATGTTACGACAAATTCAAAGAGGCCTATCCTGACTCTTACCAAGATATCCTGCTCATGCATGAGGAGGCATCACTCCTCGGATCATCGCCTCAAACAATAGCTCAGCGTGGACATGGATTCCAGAAACACTATCGAAGGGTGATACAGATTGTACGTTTTCTTTCCCGAAGTTCCATCATCCCCTCATGTTGTAATCACAGCTCGAGTCTGCCGCTATGAAGTCAGGCTTTGAAGCAGCGATCGTGCTCTGCGGGAAAGTAGTCAATGAAGATGGTTCACTTGGCCACTCGTATAACACGCCAGGTGCTGCAGGGGTAAGTCTCTTTGTACTCTACATCCTGACGTATACTTAAAGAGACAGTTCTGGGAGACACGATGTCGTGCAAGCGATGATGCCATCGTCGGGCATCTCAAGGCTCACGTGTAGTGAGTGTACACTTAAATTTTGTTTATGCTATGACTTATGCCCGCACAGTAATACTACATCTTTAGCTGCGGTGGATGAAGCATTCAATGATGGCACCCCGCAACGATGGCACCCGCAACGACCCCTTCAACTCCAAATTCAACCCTGAGCCATGATCGTGATCAGTCTCAGGCTCCTGAGGGACGGGATGATGGCTTTGAAATGGATCAAGCTCGAACTTATCAGACAAGTTGGTATGTTAGAACGTCGACACTCCTTTTATTCATTTGACCTAAACTACAAATAGCCCAACTTGGAGGCAAGTGCGCCTGGGATAAAAATTTCCCTTGGAAGGGCATGTCAAGCGCCCTTGCTGATGCCAATCTCTGTATTAGAGGCTATCCGGCTCATAAGTGTCTCTTGCCTGGCGAAGCTCACAATGAAAACTCGAAGAACAAGGGCATCGGCGCGCTGACTCAGAAGGAAATTGTAACGCTGATAGATGCGTTGAAGGGAGGAACCATGCAAGTCTTCAAAGTTGACAAGGCACACCGAGGTGAGTTTTGTTTACCTTTTAATATGCACTTTTGGGTTTTAACCTCATGTGTAGCAGCTGTGATGGCCTCCGAGAGGCCAGTCATTACAGGCATCGCACCGCCACCCGAGTGGCCTCATGAGGGTGCTCGACGACTATTTGCTAATGGTGATACCGACTACCATGGCCCAGTTCGTCTCCAGCCCAGCAGTGCAGCTACAAAGGTTAAGAAAGAAAAAAGCGCCTCAGGCCCCTCTCCCACCCTCCGATAATGACGACGACGACTCCGACTCCGACTCGGGTGATGATCGCCCAGCAGTACCTGCTGCTCCCAAGCTCCGAAAACCTACCATGCGAGTAGAACTACCACCGCCCCTGCCCTCGCGCCCATTCAAGGTTGTGGCAGCACCACGCTCACGCCCAGTCAAAATCATTCAAAAGCCGGAACCAACTGCAGCAGCGAGCGAGGTTATCTCAATTACTTCGACCGAGGATGTCGAAGAGCCTGATACCGAGTATGACGAAGCACGCGGGAAGAAGAGGAAACTGAAGGCTAAGGCTACGAACACGTCTTGTGCGTCAAAGAGGCAAGCATCATCCGAGGAGAAGGACTGATACTTCAAAAGTAGGGAAGAAAGGGTCACGGGCTCAGACGAAACCACCCAAAGCACTTCCCTTACCATCAACCTCTCCGACGAAGGGTGGCCCGTTGTCCCCATTGACAGTGGGATCATCGAGTGTGGCGGGATCACCAGAGCCTGAAAGTGAGCACACTTTTTTCTCACTTGACTTCGTTTGACTCAAGGCTGATAGCTGTGGTTCCAGCGCGACCTAAAGATGAACCATATATTGAGCGGACTAAGGGTAAGCGATTTCACATTTTCTTGCTACATAACTAATGTCCATCTATCCTCCAGTCAAACCACGCCGAATCACCAAGGACTCCAAAGGTAAAATGAAGCGTGCTCACCGCATGGCATACAGCCAGTCAGACGAATCTGAGGTCGACAAGGGCAAGAAGGTTGCTGAGAGTGTCATCTCCCCTACTTCGGTCAATGTCACGGCAGAATCTTTACAGGAAGGCTTGGCCGAGGTAACACACAATGCTAAGCCAGCGGACAAGCAGCAGGAACTCCCTCGCATCGCCAAACCCATTGAGGGTCTTCACGATGCAGTTCGTGACTCTCGTAACCCCCACGACCCTCCACATGACCTACACCAAGCTCATCACAAGCTCCCTGTACGTCATCATCTCGTGAGGATAACCCTCCTCACCACCAACAGGAACGTCATCAGGAGGTCATCTCTGACCCTCGCGACGACCTTCACGAGGGGGGTCCTCTTCGCAATCCCCGCGAGCCTCGTCATGAGGTCCTCTATGATGTTCGAGATACTGCCCATCACGACCCACGTGATACCCTCCGTGACACTCGTCAACCTCTTCGTGCCCATTCTCGTGAGCCATGGTACATGCATGATGCCATGCGACGTCGTGAAGAGACTCCTACGATCGAGCGTGATGCTCACCTCTCTCGTGATGTCTTGTACCACCGTGACTCTCACAATCACCGCTACACTAGTCTGCAACCTCGCAACTATTATGGACCTACTGATCCTCGCATTGACAGCGAGTTCACCACACGGGATGGTTCCCCAGCCTTGGAGTCACACCGCGACACCCTTTATGCTCATGGTGAGCGTGAACGTTCATACCCAAGCCGATACAGCCCAGTGCCTGGTCCGGACTATGCTCGACGCAATGACCTTGACGAGCGTCGGGGATTTGGTGGAGGACCATACCGTGACAGTGGGGTACCCTCAAGGCAGGGCTCGTAACCAGGATTCCAGATGGATGGACAACGTCCACAGTGTTGCATCTTCATCTTCGGACTATGCTGTGCCACGAGCATTTAGTCGTGATCACACTCTCCCTCCACCTCCTCCTTCATCATAATCGGCTTTTGATGCACCCGTGCTTTTGTCATTGGTTGGGTTGCTCTTTGGTTCTTCTTCTTGTGCTTACTTCGTCTGTTTATGCTGATAACTTGCTATGGTGGTTTGCTCATTCCTACACTCGTCCCGCTTTCGTACCCTATTTATGTAGCTACACATGCGGTCGTTACATTTTTCCTTGTCTTGATAATATCAGTATAGCGGCTCCAATGCCTGCTTTGGTTTGCTTCAGAACTTGTTCGAAATCGCTGCGAAACTGGAGCGTGATATGTTTATTGGAAAGTGACATTTTACAACATAAATACAACGACAAAAGCAAAAAAAAACATATGAGAAGTAGCGGGTGGGGAAAAACATAAATGTGAGTGACGAAGATATGAAATAAAACATAAGGGAAAACATAAGTAGAGGAGCACAAGAGGCTCCAAGTTATGTTGACGAGTGGCGAGAGACCCCTTCCGACATAAATATGAAGATATAACATAAGGGAAAACATATGTGGAGGTCCGAGGAGCACACCTGAGAGGCTCCAAGTTATGTTGACGAGGGGCGAGAGACCCATGCTGACGTAGTGGAGGCTGTTAGGCACCTTCTGCAATAATCAGAGCTAACCAGTTAACCCTCCAATGAGGCCCATGAGGGTACACTGGTTACTCTTAAGGAATTGAGGGAGACCCTCCGGGGAGAGGGATGTCTCAGAGACATGTTGTGCCATACACGAAAACTGGGTCTGACAGACCGTGGGAAGCACTAAAAAGTGCTGCCAAGGGTGTCCATAGAGGACTTTGAACGGACTGTGACCGGTTACTGTGACTGCATTGTTATGTGAAAACTCTGCTATTGGCAGCCAAGATACCCAATCATTCTGTCTATATGAGGCAAACATGCGCAAGTACTGTTCAACTTCTTGGTTTACACGTTCTGTTTGTCCGTCTGTCCTGGGATGATAGGAGGTCGAGGCAGACCATTTCGTTCCTAATCTATTCGATACTTGTCCTATAAACTTCGAGATGAACTGTGTTCCTCTGTCTGAAATCACTTTCTTTGGGTGTACCATGATGTTTCCATACATTTCTTAGAAATAGCTCGGCAATTCCCTTCGAGTCTACGTCTTTGGTGGTGGGGATGAAGTGCGATTGTTTTGAAAATCGATCAACAACAACAAATATACTGTCGCATCCTTCACTCTTTGGTAAGTCCACTATCAGGTCGCATGAGATCGTTTGCCAAGGTCCTTCTGGAACTTCATTTGGCTGTAAAGGTCCCGTTGGTCTACTGGGGAACACTTTCGTTTGTTTGCATTGATCACAACCATCTACGTAATCATGGACATACTTCGTCATTGAAGGCCACCAATAGTTTCTGGAAATTAATTCTAAGGTTTTGGCACGTCCAGGGTGTCCAGCCGGTGGAGAGTCGTGAAACAACTCC